>NC_041383.1:447735975-447739152 GCF_002162155.2 Triticum dicoccoides | reverse complement strand
AACAACAAGAGCGTGCAAGTATTCCAGCTTCTCTGACCGTGCTTCTCCACCAAACATGCCATTTCCATGGCATGACAAGGACGTCTGGCCCTACCCTTGATTATGATTTTTAGATGATACCGAGAGCGAGAGCGCCACCGACATTGTTGACAATGACAGCAGATCATGGTACAGAGCGCAAACTGGACCTCGTGATTCAAATTAATTAATAATCACGAACCAAGCTGATAATTCGTCCCAAGGAGGGGCTAAGCAACCCCTTCTCTGCATGCTCCACTGCTCATTTCCATGCCATCCTGTGTACATGGCTTAGTGAGCAGATGTAACCCTTATGATGTCACTCTCCTATCAATGAAAAGATACGCAAGGTTTGCGTATTCGTGAAATAAAAATTGGTCCCAAGGATATGGCTTGTTTATGGCAGTATGCGGCACAGTGCCTAGATGCATGAATGGGGCTCATTTGTGGGCACATGTTTACAGGTTGAAGAAGCCTCACCCTTCAACCTCTCTCTCCATGACAATCCATGTAGCAACCAACGCTCCAGTTCAAGGTGAAAATTATAATCTTGCATTGCACACTACGTTTTTTCGTTAGGTGTCAGTTTCAATATGTAGGACTTTCTAGTGATGTTTGACCTCGCTCATATCTAGCCTTGAGAGTAAGATTTCTATGTTCAGTTCATGAGAAACATCCACCATAACACTGTAGTATAATATAGTTCCATGCAAATTATATATTTATATATATTTGAAGCAAATGAAAAATTCCTACGCGTGATGTATTGACTATCTCTAGTACACTCTAAGTGTTTAAATGTAGGTCTCCTTGGAGTCTAGAAGTACACAACATGCAAATAAAAAAATCAACTTATTTGTGTTGTATACACATATTACCTAATACGTAAGTAATACATCAATTGTCCAGTGCATGACCTAATACTAAAAAATATACAAGAAATACGTCATATCTACCTCTAGACAATCCTATGCGCATCTGTGACCTCGCTGAGAGGGTTAATTTCATTGGTTAAGATACTATAAGCGTATAGTATCTAGTAACATCTAGATATAGGATTGACACGGAGCATCTAGTTATTTGGCCTTATAGTGAATAAAAATTCAACACTAGCTGTTCTCATGCTCATGGGGCAAAAGAGCCGAATATGGTTGTAAATCCAACTCAAGCTAGATCTTGTAAAATTTAAGTGCATAAAAAATGGTACTGTCTAGAATCTTGACCCCTATGCCCTATCTAAGGGGATGTTCAAATGGCAGCGTTCAGTCTCAAATGGAACTTCGTATACAACAAGTAGAAATCATTCCTAAGTCCTAGCTATAAATCAGTATGAGTTCAGCATTCAGTGTGGGATATAGTTAACTAATTCTTGGTAGAAGCTTATCTTAGCAATCTTATGAGGATTGTAGGACGAATATTTAGATGGTGGGTGAAGTGTGTAAAAGGCGTAAATTCTTTATGGAGCTGCTGTAGTCATTTTGTATGCTTTGAGATTGATCCTCTTATTTAAACATTTCCAAAGCTCTACTCTTATTTTTTTTAACAACCAAAATATACTATCCACCCAAAAAAATGTACAAGGATATATGAGTTTTTTTTTGGGATCAAGTCCATTTGATATTCCTAACAATCAAAAACTGCCAGCGAGTCCAAACTAGCAATAGGACAAGAAGTAGTGTGCTAGGTCTCACATGATCATGCAGGCGTGCATTTTTCTACATAGAATGCAACCATCTACCGATCAAAGACAGCAAAGCTAGACAAAGGGTTAATATATATAGAAACCTAATCAAGCACCACACACTAAGAAGAGAACAAAAAGGAAAGAACACCTATTGACAATCTGCGAATCTTTAATCGAATCGATCGTGCATATATGACGCCATTCGACGTGCCCAACACTTTGGCAGCAAGCAGAATTATATAAAGACCAAAGATCAGTAGTACTAATTATTGCAATCCCCGAGGCCATGATCAGCATTATACCCAGTTCATAATAGCTGTCCATGTCGTGCCAATTATATGCATGATCATGCATGCACTACATCGGCACATAGCCTTATTAGCAGTCGTGCAAGAAACCAACGTAGTCGATCATTTTTTTTTTAGAAAAGGAGGATGACCCCCGGCCTCTGCATCTGGGAGATGCATACGGCCACTTTATTGATTATTCTCGAGGACCTTACAAAGTATTACAACAATATGCCTGAATCCGCCATCTTGACAACATATGCCACTACTCCTATCCAAATGATGCAGGGGTGCTACCTGGGCCACATACCCAGACTACTCACCTAATCCTATCATCCAAAGCCAGAAGCCCCATCCAAGCCACATACTGGGTCTGTGGCATAAACTGGTCTGACGCACTCACATGTGTCGTCACCGCCATCTTCCACATGTCCGTCTTCAGAGCAGATATTGAGGCTTCTACCTTGTGAGGTCACTCCGTCATCGACGCCACCTTGACGCCAGACAACTACCTCCACCTGCGCGAGTCCATCACCGCGCATCGGGCGCCGAGTCTCCACCGCACCACGCCGCCGAGATCCGCCGTCATCAATGTGAAGGATGAAGCACCGCTCCACCAAAAAGGCGCCCGCTGGTCCCTCGATCCCGTGTACGCCTCCAAGAATGACGCCCCCAAGGAGGAAACGACACCAACGCGCCGCCATCATCCGATCAACTGATCTAGGGTTTCCCCCGGAGGTAGCGGATAGAGGTCTAGAACTTCTCCACGGCGATGCCTTCAAGAAGGTAATGACACAACAGGGTGTCACCAACGCCGGCCATGGCATGAAGCCGAGCACAAGGTTTTCACCCGGATCCGCTCGAAGAACCTCCATCACATAATGTGTGCACGGGTCGCCGCCGATCTGAGCCGCCGCACAACGAGCAGGCCGCACCGGCCAGATCAGATCTGTCCGGAGGGCACAACCCGCATGGTGCCGACCCAACCACCAGGCCCTCCATGCCGCCACCGCCGATCCGAGGTCAGATGGTGTGTCGCCGCAGACCCGGCCGCCGCCGCCGAACGCCGCCACGCAGCCCGAGGCCGAACCGGCTGCCGCACCCCACCATCGCCGCCCCTGGCCAAGGCAGCCGCCGCGCCGCCGCCGGAAGGCAGGCCCGCCGCGGCGCCAGGCCAGATCGGCCCTT
>NC_041383.1:447666656-447735729 GCF_002162155.2 Triticum dicoccoides | reverse complement strand
AGGCCCGCCGCGCCGCCAGGCCAGATCGGCCCTTGGCCGAGGCAGCCGCCGCGCCGCCAGGCCAGATCGGCCGCGCCACCCATGCCGCGGGGCGCCGCACCACCCCCACGGCGCAGGCAAGAGGGAGGACCCCCGCCACCGCCGTCAGCCCCGGGCCATCGCCGGCGGCGTCCTTCGGCGGCGGCGGAGGGAGGGGAGGAAGGGAGGGGAGGGGACCGGCGGCGGCTAGGGATCGAGATCCCGCCCGAGTCGCCCGAGCGGGGGCGACGCGGGGGCTTCGGGGTATGTGCTGCATTTGGATTGGTGTAGATCTCTAATTATTTGTCTTCCTTTGGATTGGTGTAGTTTTCTACAGGAGCATGATAAGTTTCCTCTACTAATATTACTACAATATATGTAAATAAAAATATTGGCACTTATTCGGCTTTCCATCATGTGATCCATGATGTATGTATGTTTGTGCGGCCGGCCAAACGTCCAACGTCCATAGCTTTGCCCCCAAAGAAGCACACCTAGCTACATCAATGTGACCCACGAGCGACTACCTCTACCAGTCTAGTAGTAGTACTACTCGTCGAGCACTTAGGGACGTCCAGATATTACTTCCTACTATATCTTATACTACTTACTATACTCTTCTTTTTATGATATATCGCAAGGGAATTGCTGGCTTTGATTGATGTGCTATGTCTGTCCCAACCAACCAGTGGCACTTGTATATGGGAGCTCACACGTTTTTGTTAGGCTTGGCGGCATGCATAAACCCTTTGCCCCCGCTAGCTGGCTGGCTAGCTAGGGAGGGAATATAATTCTAGCATGGCCACAAACAAGTACCCTCCAACTAACGCTCGAGCCATCGGCATCTAATATAATCATGCGTGGGGTTCGTACGTACTTGATTAGTGGTTAAGTACGCCTCTGGTTTAGCTGCTAATAGTTGGAGGGACGAGGCGTGCGTGCATGCAATTAATGCTGCACTGTATAGTGATTCAGGTGTGCTTAAACTATTAGATTCTGCTCTTGTTGGTAGGTTTCTCTGCTAAAAAAAACCCCTCTTAATTAAATTTCCAATGACAATTGGTACGTAGTACTAGCTAGGTTGGGCGCTTCAATTTCTTCCCGTGCAAAACACCAAAAATCAATTCAACTCAACTTGCACCCCCTCTAATCTAGCTGGCTAATTAATCAGTCTCTCCAGAACAGAAGGGGTTAGCATATATGCACATGGTCCCCCGATCCATAAGCATGGCAAAAAATAGGGAGGAGTATACTCCCTCCAGCCCTCCAATGATTGTCAATTTACACACATAGCGTAACTAAAAGCAGCTAATTTATTACTACTCCTACCAGTGTTGTTAAGTACAGTATATATATATATATATATATGGACATAAAATAGTGGGAAATCAATACTACGTACATACTTGGATGCCCTAGTATGAAGGTGCAATTCTCCACCGCTCCTTGTTTCGAGGGTCTTCTCCAAAGTGCGTCTTTTAGGTGGTGTTTGTTTCTCTAGTCCTAGGACTTTTTCTAGTCCCTGGGACTTTTTAAAAAAGACTCTCAAGGAGGTGCTTCTAAGGGCTTTTAGCAAAAAGTCCCCAAAAAGTGCCACCCTGTTTGGTTTGCTAGGGACTTTTTCTAATCCTTACATCAAAAAGTCCCTGGAAACAAACACCCCCTTAACCCCCTAGCTACTGCTACTGCTACGGACGACACGTCCGATCCAAGGAATGCATGCATGAGACGGAATTGCAGAGCTAGTGTTGGCGTCGTAGCAGTACCAGTAGTTAGTGGTCCTTTTGGCTTTGTCCATCCGTTTATTCCTTCCTCCTGCTTCACTTTCATTGAGATGCCTCACCCTTCACCAACTTGGCATTATTCTCTCTCTACCCCCTCACTCTTTCTCTACTTCTCCGGCCGTCTCTCTCTAGCCTCTACTGTGCACGCATTTCTCGCATGGCCCCACTCCCATGCACATTAATTATTTTCCTCTTTTTTTTCTTCTCGAAACCAATCATACGAGCATAAAACAGGTGATTTGGTGGGTCTGTTTCATTGGCTACCAAGGTGGGGCCACATGCATGCACGTATGTGTAAAAATATTCCACCACAAAGTGCAAGTGCACCCACTTAATAAGGTTCTTCGATTTGTCATCTAACCACACAACCAAAGCTACTGTATATATCTAAGCTATCTTACCTTCCCCTTAGGCTTTGTCTCCCGTGAGAATTTCTAGTTTGGCTTTCATGAGCTAGCTAGGTGCACAGTCCGTTAATACGTGAGGTAAGGTCGACGATGGCATGACGGTGATGACGCCAATAAATACTATGAAGAAATCCAAGCCTAGTTTGCAGCATCCAGGCACATGCACAAGGTCGGTTGATGGTCTAAGTAAAATAGTTTTAACTTTGCACATGCATCAAGGAATATATAGCATATTTCTAGCGTATGAAATGAACACGAAGTACTTATGGACCGGTGACATGATCAGATCAAAATTACGACTAAGTGAACTAAATGCAATATTGGCTCTGAACAACTGACCATCATAGTCTACATGAGACACACGATGCATTGGATTTGTTCTCAATCAATCCCCATATATATATATATATATATATATATATATATATATATATATATATATATATATATCTTTAGTAATTTTTAAGCGAAGGCTATAGATGCCTGTCACATTAAGTGAAACTAAGATAGCAATTGAGGAAAAGAGCAACAGACTGCTAAAGACAAAGAAGAAAGTACGAGTCGTATGCATATACAAAGTGGTGGAGCCATTTGGTGCATGCATGATGTGTAGCATATAAAGGCATCCATCAACAGATGGAATCTTTTGATTAGCTAAGAGCTGCCACTAAACTCTGATTAATACTACATATTATCCTAGTCGCAGCATGGCCACATTCCATATTCTGTGTAGATTGTTAAATCAAGCACGCATCCCTAGTCATGGGGAACTTTCACTGCTCAAGACTGACACACGTTTTAACCTGGTAAAACCATCACCCTCTTTTTAGCAAAGAACCTCCTTGATTGACATTAAAGTTTCGATTATAAAGAATTGGCTGGTAGAGACAAAGTTGACCCTGGAAATATTTATTTGAATGGCATCTTTGCACAAAAGATAAACGAATTGTTATACATCCATGGCGCCGGTTAAACTAGGCCCATTTTAGGGTGTAGGAGACAATTAAAATGAAAAAAGAAATCCTACACCAACTTGCATGTTCAGTTGATCAATCATTCTACTATACTATACATCGTGCGTGCATGCATGCTGATTGACGGGAGCCATGATGATATACTTGGTTATTGATTTTGTGATTATACAGGTCGTGGTGATTCAATATTAGCAATCCTTCTAATATCTCACTTTAAATGGCCTGATGCTTAAAAACAATTAGTTAAATTTCTGGACCTAATTTCAGGAATTTACATTAGAAGAGTTAAGTAATTAAGATTTGCCTACGTTTTACATAGTTCTTACATGTGGTGTGCAATCCTTTCAAAGTCCTATGTAACTAATTTAAGGTATATGCAATGATAAGTGAACTTACTTTTAAATCAAGTTTGAACAATTAGAAACCTTATTACATGTGTACTCCGTGAATAAGTGAGTGTGCAAAAGATAGCTCAGTTGGTTAGGAGAGTGGATGTACATTTCCACTAGCTCGGTTCAAGTGCCCGGCTTGAACTCAGAAATTGATCAGACTTAATGTTCACAAAAACATCAATACATTTAAACTGCTTGCCAAAAGAGAAGAGAAAAAAATTGTCTTCCCTTTATTCCACCAATAACATAAGCAACATTTTATTGCATTACATACTATAACTTTTTTTATAAACAAGATAAACTGGAATGTGAAGCTTGCAATCTAAATAAACTAGACAACATCCTGCACACTGCTGGAGAAATTCATAGCAATGCAAGTGTCGAAAATAAAATTAAAATATGCAGAGGGTTTGCATGTGGTGGAAAATGGACACTGAGGGTTAATTATTTGTTGCCGATTTTTTTTATGGTGTGGAGGGCTTGCATGTGTGGAAAGTGGAAAGTTGCATGCACTTGATGATGTGGATGGCTTGCATGCGGATTTAAATGGGATACTTAGATATATAGGATATATTTTTTTCGAGGAAAGATGTAGGATATTGGTATCAACTACATGGTCGATCTGATGACCTTAACTACAAAAACAATATCATAATTAAGTTGTGCATATGACAGATCAAGCTGAAATTTATTTTTCGTCATTGCCCCGGTTAATGCTAGTTATTTAAGGAATATATTCTCCTCTATAGTACTGGCATGTAGATATTAACTTACTGGTCGTACCTAATTATATGCTTCTATGGAGTAGACCCCCATTTAGCTATGAGACCCAAGAAGTTATAGTGAATTTTGGAACCAATAAACTATATTGCACTTTGTTTCCAACTAAACTTATTAGCGAATATTTCTGGCCGAGTGGTGACTGGTGAGTGCATATGAAACCCATCATACATATAGTTATACCTTGTATGTATATGCAACGCCATTGAAGCAAACATATTCGGCACTCGGTGTGGAGACACTATAGCATGAGGCCTTGCTGTGGTTAGCAGGTCAATTCCCAGAAATATATAAAACGGTACGTGATAAAAGCCTCGATTTATTGGAGTTCAAAGCAAAAGCGGGATCCTGATGTAATTAAGGTTCGTATGTACATGCACCGTAGCACTTCTGCGTACCAAGATCAAAGAATTAGAAAAGGAACGAAGTCTACTCTTCAAACAGAAAGGCGCATGCATGCATACCCAGTACCCCTCCACGTATAAATTTATATTAGTATACGTCTGCACGCATCACCTAAGGTTGTTGCAACAAATATATCATACATTACTATATATTAGGCACCTTAAAAGTTAGCTATCCTTTCATCATTGAGTACGGCTTACATATTGTTACCTAGATACATATTGTAATCATTAATGTAATACTATTTCTTTCTGTATATATACGCAAGAAGATTCCTGCGTGACCGTGCATGCATGCATGCCATTTTGTGCATGAGATTGGTCAATGAAACAGCCAGGCAATGTAGCTAGGTAGGAAAGTAAATGAGTAGATTAACATATGGAGAAATGTAGATAAGAAAACCAAAGATTTATTGTAGGGCCGGTCGGTCTGCATGGTGAGTATATTGCGTTTTTTGTATATGCGTGTACTCCTGAACAAAAAGGAGCCTATAATATCATTGCAGTTACTGAGAACATATGCAGGCTTGCTAGGTAGGCCTATCGAGTGCAAAAGGAAGCAAGATCTCGGGTCATAATGAAAAGGATCCATCACTGTACGTGATGGAGCAGGAAATGGTGTGTGTTTGTGTGTGTGCGCGCGCGCGCGTTACGTTGTGGTGTGCACACACACTCTCTCTCTCTCTCACGCACACACCTTCCTCTCTCTCTCTCTCTCTCTCTCTCTCTCTCTCTCTCTCTCTCTCTCTCTCGTGCACACACACATACATACACTCGAAAGCCCTACTTGATGCTTCCATATGGTGAGGTGAGGATGGTGCATAGCTTTCAGTGATGCATGGTAGGTGAAGGAACCCTTTTCTTTCTCTAGGGCATGCACCATCTATCTCTCCCTCGGACCCTCTCCCTCCCTCCCTCCCTCACAATGCTATAGCTTTACACAAGCACGGCCCCACACACAGACGCACACACTGGCTAGCCAGGCCGTAGCAAGAGGTTCGCTCTACATGCATGTAGGAGTACACACACATATATGCCTACTCATGTGTCCTATATATGAGCATAGCTCTGAAAGCCTCTGTTGCATGCATTGCATGCTAGCCCTTCCTATGCCTCCATTTGAGGCATTGCACTGGGGAGAAAGGGCTTTAGGCAATGATGAGCTCCTTGGCCATATCCTGACCCCTAGGATGCATAGGAAAAGAAAGAACAGAAAGGCTTGTGAGGGCTCTACCTATAGTTAGATACCTAGCCAAGGCTCCCTCCCTAATATATAAATTAATAATTAATAAGTACAATATAAGATGAGTATATATATACATATACAGCTTCATTGTTTGCATGAACCGACAGAGAGCAAGAAGAAGAAACAAGTAAAGCTCCATCACAAGCCATATAACTAACCATCTAGACTAGTATCTAACAACCTCTCACTAGTCCCTCTTTGCGTCTCTCTCTCCGATGGAGGAGTTCTTGTCAAGTGGTGAGGGGATGATGTGCCACCCAAGACACACACCCCTCACCTACAATAGGAACAAGCACACACAGGACCCTTAATGTCATGCTTGATTAATATTTTATATATTTCATTCAGGAGTGCAAGCATATGTCTAATGTTATTTTCTTTATACCTACATCTGTACCGTACACGTACTAGTCTCTTTTCTAGCTCTGATGTTCCTTTCATCACCGATGTTGGAAAAAGCAAAGGGGAAAACAATGCATCTTGGCAGTAATAAAAATAATTAAAGAAGTTCACCATAACACAAAAGACCGGAGAAGGGGGGAAGAAGAATAAAATGCAAAATGCTACTAGTACATAAACGGATATTAATCGGACTTGTGCTGATATTTAAATACCTCTGATTCGTCTTCCAATCCGAGCTTGTTAGCCAGGTACTTGATCAACAATCTAACTGTCACCCTCCCATCTCTGAAAATTATCAAAATACAAGGAAATCGCATGTTAAATTCGCATATTTTCCACGCCGCGCGCAGCAGTAAGCACAAACCACATTATATCTGAACCATGTTTTTTGATGAATTAATACATCTCATAGCCTCGCAGATTTGGAGGCGCATAAAGAATATGCAAATGCAGGATGAGAGGCAACTAATCGAAGCAACAGAATAAGATTACGATGAAAGAAAAAAAGAGAGGGTTGTAGAGTATTACTTGATTCTTAAGTAGCTTCTTGGAATCTGAGGCAAGAACGGTTCCCTCCCTCTGCACAAATCAAGAGGCCAAAAATCAAAGTCAATAAAACACCGACACCTAGTCCTCCTAGCAAAACAACACGAATCGAAGCAAGAATGATTAAGAACGTGCAGATGAAGGCGCTGCATTTGCAGTGTTTGATCATTCAAGGACGAATTAATCAACTGGCATGCAGCGAGTGAAATATGTAGGATGAGGAGGAGTAAGTGGCGATGAACACATGAAATGCTCGCGTGTACCCATGTAGCTAGTGCAGTCGCAGAGAGTGGCAGGACGTGTATGCACTCACTGGTGGGGCGCGGCCTGAAAGACGAACCAGACTCCGGCGGCGGCGGCGGCGGCGGCGGTGGCCGCCGGTGGAGGCAGCACAACCCTCGTCGTGTCGAAGCCGGAGGGGCCCGCGGCCGGCGAGCCAGGCCCGTAGAGCCCGCGGTGTCCGAACGGGAGAAGCAGCTGCGGTTGTTGCGCCGCGTGGCTCCAAGGCGGCAGCCAAGGTGGCCCAGCGCGCGGCACGGACATTTGTAACGACGCCTGCGGAATGCCGGGCATGGCGGGGCGCAGGAAGCCTCCGGGCGGCATGTCCATGCCCGGGAGCATCTCCTGCCGCGGCCCCGCCGTCCCCGCGCGGTCCGCCGCAAAGAGATCGATGTCGGGCGCTGCGCCACTGGGGCCCGGGGACGCCTGGCCGAGGCCGAGGCGCAACCAGTCCCCTCCCCCGGCGCCGCCGCCTCCGTTGCTGCTGCTGCCGCCACTGCTACTGCCGCTTGTGCCGGCGGGATGGGGCTGCTGCGGCGGCAACACTACTAGCGCCTCCCCGCGGCGTTCCTCCTGGTGCATTTGCTGCCTCTCCTGCGGCGGCGGCGGCTTTGACGGGTCCTGGTTAATGGGCTCCTGGGCCATGTGGTGGCTCGGCCTCGGCGTCGGCTGTGCCGTCAGAGCGTTGACGCCGGCGGCGACGTCGCGGATGAAAGGCGTGCCATGCGCGTCGCGGAGGAGCTGCAGGTTCCGAGCCGGGACCATCCGGGCTGCCGCCGGTTCATTCCATCCACCCGGCCGGCCCGGCCCGGCCCAGCGCCACCCCCGCCTCTCGCTAGAACGTCGGAGAGACCGAGACGCGCTCACGCGCGCGCGACACACACGACGTCGCCACGCGCGAGGCACGTACCTTTGGCCACAGGAGATCGGAGGAAGAAGATGACGAAGAGAGAGAGAGAGAGAGGGAGAGAGAGTATTAGGTAGGCATGCACGCAAGGAGAAGTAGCTAGAGGAGGAGCCGTAGCAGCATGGCACGAGGCAGCGGAAAGGAAGAGGGGCGGAGAGAGAGACCTCGGTCGATCGGAGATCAAATAGTTTCAGAAGGGGGTAGAGAGAGAAAACCCGGGCAAGTCGAGTCGTCCGTCCTAGAGAGAGAAAGGGGGCCGCTCCTCTCTCTCTCTATATCCTTTTTAACTTTTGAGTCCTCGCGGTCGCAGGGACAAAAAGAACAGAAGCTCCAGATATTTAACCGCGGGTTTGCTTAGGCGAATAGCCCAGTCATCCAGGGGCTCTTTTGGAAGAAAGAGCGGTCGTGAGCTGCGGGCCCCGCGCGGCAGTACGTGTGGTGTGGCATGATTTACCCTACAGCGCTAAACGATGCGGTGCGTGACATGCGCCGCCCTGCCTAAAGCTTCCGTGTGGGTTTCTGCGAGGTTGCACTGGCTTCTGCATGCCGAGCCACGGCGGCACGTCCAAAATTAGCCAAAGATTGTGAGCGCTCAAACAAAATGTGCAAATGACCGTCCTTACTAAGAAATCATAATTTCTTTTACAATACTTGTACTCACTCCGATCCATATAAATTCTCGCTGATTTATAGTATAACACATTATTTAGCAACTATGCCGAAACACTTTCCTCCTCATCCACGAGCGACGCCCCAAACGCGTCTAGGGCTACCCTGCCTCCTGTGGCCTCCGCCGATTTGCCTTGTCTTCTATAGAGGCGCGAAGGATCCCCGCCCTTATCGGCGGGAGGGCTCCTACTTCGTTTTTAGGTGTTTTTGTTTTTTGTTTTTAGGGTTTGTGTCATGCTCATGAGGAAAGTCGATGAAGGCTCCCTAAAAATGAAACATAGTTCTTTCCGCCTAACCCTTATCTTGCTATAGTTAAAGATCTCTTGGTTGAAAATATTGATGGGCATGCTATTTATTTCTGTGATGAAGCTACTAGAATTATCAAACCTGATGAAAAAGATAAACATAGACCTGTTGTTGGCATGCCTGTTGTCTCTGTTAAAATAAGAGATCATTGTTATCATGGCTTATGTGATTTGGGTGCTAGTGTGAGTGCAATCTCGTTTACTTTATATCAAGAAATTATGAATGATATTGCATCTGTTGAGATAGAAGATATTGATGTTACTATTAAGCTTGCTAATAAAGACATTATTATACCACTTGGGGTTGTTAGAGATGTTGAAGTCTTGTGTGGGAAAATAAAATATCCTACGGATGTTCTAGTTCTTGGTTCCCCACAAGATGATTTTTGCCCCATTATATTTGGTAGACCTTTCTGAATATAGTTATTGCTAAGATAAATTGCGAGAAAGAAATTGTTAGTGTAAGTTTTGGTGAGGTGTCTCATGAGTTTAATTTCTCCAAATTCCGTAGACAATCCCATGAGAAAGAATTACCTAGTAAGGATGAAATTATTGGTCTTGCTGCTATTGCCGTGCCTCCTACTGATCCTATAAAACAATATTTGTTGGACTACGAAAATGACATGCATACGAATGAACGAAACAAAATAGATGAGATATTCTTTAAACAAATGTCTGTTTTGAAACACAATTTGCCTATTGAAACTCTTGAGATTCTCTTCCACCCAAGAGTGATCTTGTGTTTGAGCTTAAACAACTACCGATACATTGAAATATGCTTATCTTGATGAAAAGAAGATATATCCTGTTATTATTAGCGCTAACCTTTCAGAGCATGAAGAAAAGAGATTATTGAAAAGTCCGAGGAAGCACCGTGCCACTATTGGATATACTCTTGATGATCTTAAGGGCATTAGTCCCACTCTATGTCAGCACACGATTAATATAAAACCTGATACTAAACCAGTTGTTCATCACCAGCGACGGTTAAATCCTAAGATGAAAGAAGTGGTAGGAAATAAAATATAAAAGCTTCTGGAAGCAGGTATAATCTATCCTATTTCTGATAGTAGATGGGTAAGTCTTGTTCATTGTGTCCCTAAAAAGGGAGGTATTACTATTACTCCCAATGATAGAAATGAACTTATTCCACAAACAATTATCACAGGTTATAGAATGCTAATTGATTTTAAAAAATTAAACAAGGCTACTAGGAAAGATCATTATCCTCTACCTTTTATCGATCAAATGCTGGAAAGACTATCAAAAGATACACATTTTTGCTTTCTAGATGGATACTCTGGGTTTTTCCAAATACCTGTGTCACAAGAGGATCAAGAAAAACTACTTTTACATGTCCTTTCGGTACTTTTTCTTATATACATATGCCTTTTGGTTTATGCATTGCACCTGTTACCTTTCAAAGATGTATGACTGCTATATTCTCCGACTTTTATGAAAAAATTGTTGAGGTTTTCATGGATGATTTTTCCGTTTACGGAACTTCTTTTGATGATTGCTTAAGAAACCTTGATCGAGTTTTGTAGAGATGTGAAGAAACTAACCTTGTCTTGAATTGGGAGAAGTGCCACTTTTTGTTTAATGAAGATATTGTCTTGGGGCATAAAATCTCGGAACGAGGTATTGAAGTTGATAAAGCTAAAGTTGATGCAATTGAAAAAATGTCGTGTCCTAAAGATTTCAAAGGTATAAGAAGTTTCCTTGGTCATGCTGGTTTCTATAGAAGAATTATTATAGACTTCTCTAAAATTTCTAGGCCTCTTACTAATCTTTTGCAAAAAGATGTTCCATTTATTTTTGATGATGATTGTTTAGAGGCCTTTGAAATACTGAAGAAAGCCTTAATCTCTGCACCTATTATTCAACCACCTGATTGGAACCTACCCTTTGAAATTATGTGTGATGCTAGTGATTATGTTGTTGGTGCTGTTCTAGGACAAAGAATTGATAAGAAATTAAACATTATCCATTATGCTAGTAAGATGCTAGACAGCGCTCAAAGAAATTATGCTACCACTGAAAAAGAATTTTTAGCAGTTGTGTTTGCTTGTGATAAATTCAGATATTACATTGTTGATTCTAAAGTAATTGTCCACACTAATCATGCTGCTATTAAGTACCTTATGAAAAAGAAGGATGCTAAACCTAGACTCATTAGGTGGGTTCTCTTGCTACAAGAATTTGATTTACATATTACTGATAGGAAAGGAGCTGAGAACCCCATAGAAAACAACTTGTCTAGGTTAGAAAATATTCTTGATGACCAACTACCTATTGATGATAGCTTCCCTGATGAACAATTAGCTGTCATAAATGCTTCTCGTAGTACTCCTAGGTATGCAGATTATGCTAATTATATTGTTGCTAAATTTATGCCACCTAGTTTCACATAGCAACAAAAGAAAAGGTTTTTCTATCATTTAATACATTACTTTTGGGATGACCCACACCTTTATAAAGGAGTAGATGGTTTTATTAGATGTTGTATACATAAGCATGAACATGAACAAATCCTACGAAAGTGTCACTCCGAGCCTTATGAAGGACACCATGCGGGAGACCGTACTACACACAAGATATTACAATCTGGTTTTTGTTGGCCTACTCTTTTCAAAGATGCTCGTAAGTTTGTCTTGTCTTGTGATGAATGTCAAAGAATTGGTAACATTAGTAGACGTTAGGAAATTCCTACGAATTATTCACTTGTTATTGAACCATTTGATGTTTGGAGATTTGATTATATGGGACCTTTTCCTTCCTCTAATGGGTACACACATATTTTGGTTGCTATTGATTACGTTACTAAGTGGGTAGAAGCTATTCCAACTAGTAGTGTTGATCACAACACTTCTATTAAAATGCTTAAAGAAGTTATTTTCCTGAGGTTTGGAGTCCCTAGATATTTAATGACTGATGGTGGTTCACATTTTATTCATGGTGCTTTCCGTAAATTGCTTGCTAAGTATGATGCTAACCATAGAATTGCATCTCCATATCATCCTCAGTCTAGTGGTCAAGTAGAATTAAGTAATAGAGAAATAAAACTAATCTTGCAAAAGGCTGTTAATAGATCTAGGAAGAATTGGTCTAAGAAACTAGATGATGCATTATGGGCTTATAGAACTGCTGTAAGGGCATATTTATTCCCAATATGTTTTGGTGATTGATGACAATGCTTGTGCGGACTAATCATGTGCGTTAGTTCTTTCAGAGATTCATCCATTGGCACAAGATGATTTCCTCCCCTCGATGTTGTAATTCAAGACGGTGTAGCTCCTTCGTTTCGTTGTTGGTGGACTAGTTTCGTAGGAGTCACCGTACTATCAAGAGGGGATCCGTTTTGGTAAGACTTGGGTGGAATCACACGTACACATCATTATCACACCTGTCGTCTTTCCTTCCGCATCTCTGGAGCTGCTGTTTTCCCCTTACTATGCTCTGCTTTCCCCTAGCGGTAGTACCGCGTCCACAACGGTAGTACCGCCAAAACTCCATAGCGGTAGTACCGCTCTTAGAGCGGTAGTACCGCTTGGGTGTTTCGGCCGTAGTACCGCTATGCGTCTGGGCTACTTCCGCCTCGATTCTCGAACGAATTTTTCGTGTCGGGTTTTGCGGCACTAAGGGAGGTAGTAGGGGCGGTAGTACCGCTCTAAGCGGTAGTACCGCCCTTCCCTAGCGGTAGTGCCGCCCTGGTGACAGGGCCCTGGGCAGCGGGGCAGTACCGCTGGGTCTAAGCGGTAGTACCGCCCGGAGCAGTAGTACCGCTCTTCCCTGGCGGTAGTATCGCCCTGGGGTCAAGGCCCCAGGCAGCGCGGCAATACCGCTGGGTCGAGCGGTAGTACCGCCCGGAGCGGTAGTACCGCCCTTCCCCAGCGGTAGTACCGCTCTGTGCGGGGCTGGTAAGTGGGATAACGGTTGGATTGTTCTTCCCACTATATAAAGGGGTCTTCTTCCCCAAAGTTGACCTACCTCTTTCCCCCAAAGCTCCATTGTTGCTCCAAGCTCCATTTTCGCCCGATCTCTCTCCCTAGCCAATCAAACTTGTTGATTTGCTCAGGATTGGTTGAGAAGGCCCAGATCTACACTTCCACCAAGAGAAATTTGATTCCCCCCACTTATCCCTAGAGGATCTTGTTACTCTTGGGTGTTGAGCACCCTAGACGGTTGAGGTCACCTCGAAGCCATACTCCATTGTGGTGAAGCTTCGTGGTGTTGTTGGGAGCCTCCAAGTGTTGTGGAGATTGCCCCAATCTTGTTTGTAAAGGTCCGGTTGCCGCCTTCAAGGGCTCCAATAGTGGAATCACGGCATCTCGCATTGTGTGAGGGCATGAGGAGATTACGGTGGCCCTAGTGGCTTCTTGGGGAGCATTGTGCCTCCACACCGCTCTAATGGAGACGTACTTCCCCTTAAAAGGAAGGAACTTCGGTAACACATCCTCGTCTCCACCGGCTCCACTCTTGGTTATCTTGTCCCTTTACTTTTGCAAGCTTACTTGAGTTATATCCATTGCTTGCTTGTGTGCTTATTGTCTTTGCATCATATAGGTTGTCCACGTAGTTGCACATCTAGACAACCTATTTCATTGCAAGTTTTAATTTGTTAAAGAAAAGTCTAAAAATTGTTAGTTGCCTATTCACCCCCCTCTAGTCAACCATATCGATCCTTTCAATTGGTATCAGAGCCTCGTCTCTTTATTAAGGACTTTGCCGTCCGAAGAGTATGGTTGACGTCAACGACGGTGCGAAGGAACACTCCGGTGTGAATCCCATCTCGTCTTCGGCCGAAGGGGGAACCTCGGTCTCTCGTGAGGAATTCAATGTGGCTTTAGACACATTGAAAACCTCCATGACGGCCGAGGTTAAAAGCATGTTTTCTGAATTCCTAGAGGGACTCAAACTATCTACCTCGCCAATGAAAGTGGGTGATCCCATTAACAAGGTGACGGATGCTAACCCCGACAAGGGGGAAGCTAATAGTGAAAAGAGTCCGTCTACTAGTGGTAGAAATGGCACCGGCATCTATGCCCATGTGGAACCCCCGGTGTATAGAGGACCGATCCCCTCTACTCATTTGAATCATGCCGGTCCTCCTCCTAAATATGTGAAAAATGAAGATTATGATTCTTGGGTTTATCGCTTCAAGCGTCATTTAAAACATGTGAATACTAACCTTTGGAGAATTATTGAAGAAGGTTTCTATCCTCATGATCCAAGCAACTTCACCCCTCGAGAAGAAGTGGACAATCAATTCAATGAGAGTGCTCTCTTCATCATCCAAGATGCTATCCTTCCCGAAGATCTCCCTCATCTTCGACCTCATGTCATGGCTAAAGAAGCATGGAAGTGTGTCGAGCGTATGTATCGAGGAAGTGCTAGCATTCAACGCTCCAACTATGAAGTGGTGCAAGATGAAGCCGATGAGTTTGCAATGAAAGAGGATGAAGAACCTCGTGAGCTCTTTCGAAGAGTGACCAAACTTGTGGTCGCACTCCGAGATCATGGGAGCAAGGACACGGATGACAACTGGATCAAGCGCAAGTTCCTCAAGGCCATGATGCCCTACAACAAGGCCATGTCCTCCGTCATCCGCCAAAGACCGGGCTTTCACTCCATGACCTCTGGTGAAGTGTTGGATGAGTTTGTTGCAATGAACATCTTGGATAAGACCGCCGACAATGCGGTGCTCCGTTCCCAAAGGGCAAAGAAGCCAAATCTTGCCTTGAAGGCCAAGGTTAGTGTGGAAGAAGAAGAAGAAGAGGAAGATGAGGAGAGCAACCCCGAGGACACAAAGTATGATTATCATGAGCACATGGCTCTTGCCTCAAGACAGTTTTGGAGTAAGAAGACTACAAGACCCAACTTCAACAAGAACAACTCAAGTGGCCTCAAGGGGAAGCAACGAGTTAGAACTTGTTTCAACTGTGGCAATGTCAGCCATTTCGTTGCGGATTGTCCTTACAAGAAGCGGGAAGACAATGGTGGCAAGTTCATTCGAAAAGACAAAGCCAAGTCCTTCCCAAACAAGAACAACTTCACCAAGAAGACTCCTCCTCGCAGGTTGGTGGTTCAAGAAGAATACCATGAGGATGACGATGATGATGAAGATGGTGAAACAATGGCCATGGCATCCGTTGCCATTGTCTCAACTCCTCGGGTGTCTCTTTTCGATGCACCTAACGAGAACATCACCGCCAAGTGCCTCATGGCTAAGGCCACCAACAAGGTAACCCCCAACATCAAAACCACCATTATTCCTAACCCTCCTTCAACGGATGACTTTGATAATGGTAAGGGGTCTAATGAGGAGATCAATGAATTTGAGTCCTTCATGAGTAAGCTCAAAGTAAAATCCAAGAAGCACTTCGTTGCTCTCTTGGAACAACTTGGTGAAGCCAATGACATGATCGAGGCTCATGAAGAAACCATCACTAAGATGGAAAGTCATAGTCGTGACTATGCCGATGAGATATCGGATCTCTCTAATGCTCTTGAGGAAGAGCATGGGCATCGTTTGGCTCTTGAGGAGTCACACAACGATGGTCATGCTAAACTAAAGAAAGATCTTGATCATGCTCTTGTTGTGTCTCGTGTTCTAGCTTCCGAGAAGGCTAAACTTGGGGTTGATCATGTTAGACTCACAGAGGAGTTTAACGTACTTGACAAGGCCCACAAGGTCTTGAAAGGTGCTCATGCCACCCTCAAGGAGTCTCATGCTCAACTCCAAGTTAAGCTAACCAAGGAAAAGGCCACATTTCCTCACATGGTCGTAATTGATAATGCAAATGCTACTAACCCATGTTGTGAGCATGTGCATCTTGTGGAGGAAAATGCCAAGTTGAAGGAACAACTCGAGAAAGGTCTTGTGTCATGCATACAAGGCGATAAGAACCTAAATGACCTTTTGAGCAATCAAAAGGAAGTTGTGGGCAAGGAGGGAGTTGGGTTCGCACCCAAGTCCAAGAACAATAAGAAGAACAAGGAGAAGAAGAGCAAGACAAATCGACCTCCTCCGCTCACGCAAACCTTTGTGAAGGAGGGAGAAGGTGCTCCTAAGGAGAAGAAGAACAATGGGAAGAGTGGTGAAGCCAAAGAGCGCAACACCATCTCTCCCAACAAAGCCGGCGACTTTAACCCCTCTTATGTGTTGTGCCGTGCTAGTGATGGACATGTTTATGCTAAATTTGTTGGTTCTCCTTATGAGTACATTGAATGGTCTATTTGGGTTCCTAAGACCCTTGTTACTAACATCAAAGGACCCATTACTCAATGGGTACCTAAAACCAAGCATTGATCTCTTGTAGGTGTTTGCTTCCGGTGGGGGATCATGGTTGCTCGATAGTGGAGCGACAAATCATATGACCGGGAGCAAGGACTTGGTGGTGGACGTGCACAATATCCCATCTATGCCCACCAATGTCGAATGGGGTGATGCCTCACATTCTAAGGTATTGGGTCTTGGCAAGGTTGTCATTTCTCATGATCTAACGATCGAGAAATTCATGCTTGTTGAGTCCCTCGCATTCAATTTACTTTTCTTTCGTCAACTCGCACTCATGGGTTTTGCCACCTTCTTTGATATTGATACCGTGGCCCTCTTGTGGAGCAAGACTCTTAAAGTAGCCTTTGTTGGGCATGTCGAGAACGGTCTATATGTGGTTAACTTCTCGGAGCAACCCACTAAGACCGCGACATGCCTAATGGCTAAAGTTGATGTGGGATGGCTTTGGCATCACCGTTTAGCCCACGTCAATATGATATCTTTGCAAAGTCTTCTCAAGGGGGACCATGTTCATGGACTAACGAATGTTAGTTTTGCCAAAGATCGTGTTTGCAGTGCTTGTATCGAAGGAAAGCTTCATGAGACGGCTCACCCTCCCACGACTATCATCTACTCGAAGAGACCCTTGGAGCTCCTCCACATGGACCTCTTTGGGCCCCCATCCTTTGATAGTCTTGGGGGTAGAAAGTATTGCTTGGTGATAGTGGATGATTATTCAAGATACACTTGGTTATACTTCTTCAAGAGGAAGAGTGAGACTCAACAAACCGTCATCGACTTCGCAAATGAAGCTCAACGTCAACACGATGCAAAGATCTTGACAATAAGAAGTGACAACGGCACCGAGTTCAAGAACTACACCTTGGATGAGTTTCTTAGTGATGAAGGGATCAAGCATCAATATTCTGCACCATATACCCCTCAACAAAATGGTGTTGCGGAAAGGAAGAACCGGACGTTGATGGATGCGGCAAGAACCATGATGGCGGAGTTCAAGTCTTCATACAACTTCTGGGCCGAAGCCATCAACACAGCTTGTCATGCATCCAATTGTCTCTATCTCCGCAAAGGCTTGAACAAGACTACGTATGAGATACTCACCGGGAACAAGCCTAACCTCAAGTACTTCCGGGTGTTCGGGTGTAAGTGTTTCATTCTCAAGAAAGGTGTTCGTTTGTCTAAATTTGAAGCTAGAGCTCATGAGGGCATATTTGTTGGTTATGCTACAAACTCTCATGCTTACCGTGTTCTCAACAAGTCCAACGGACTCATTGAGGAGATGTGTAACGTAGAGTTTGATGAAAATAACGGCTCCCAAGTGGAGTAAAGTGGTACTTGTGATGTAGGTGATGAAATTCCTCCCCAAGCCATAAGAAGAATGGTATTGGTCATATCCTACCCATTGAGGAACCCCTTGTGGCTGAAGGAGAAGGACAATGCTCCACTCAAGTGGAGCCATCACCTCCCCAAGACCCACACGCTTCCGAAGAACAAAGTGAAGGCCCTCAACCTAAGGAACAAGACCAAGGGCAAGATCAATCACAAGATGGTGATGGACCTCCTCATGATGCCCAAGGTCAAGTTCTTCCCCTCGAGCAAGTTCAAGATCATGAGCAAGCTCAAGATCAAGAACAAGCTCATGACGACGCTCAAGATGATCAAGTGAACCCTCCTCCTTCAACATCCGAGGAGGAATTGGAGCGTCGTGCCGCGAAGATTGCTTCCAAACTCACCACCAAAGGTCATCTCATGGAGAATGTGGTTGGAAGCCTAAGAAAGGGGGTAAGCACTCATAGACAGTTAGCAAACTATTGTGAACATCATGCGTTTGTCTCTTGTGTTGAACCCCGTAAGGTCTATGAGGCGCTCGAAGACTCGGATTGGCTCAATGCCATGCATGAAGAACTCAACAACTTCGAATACAACAAGGTGTGGAGATTGGTGCCAAGACCTTCGGGGAACCACAACGTCATTGGAACAAAGTGGATCTTCAAGAACAAGCAAGATGCTCATGGGAACATCATTCGCAACAAGGCAAGATTGGTAGCACAAGGCTACTCCCAAGTCGAGGGTATCGACTACGGTGAAACCTTTGCTCCCGTTGCTCGTCTTGAATCCATTCGTTTGTTGATTGCTTATGCTTCCCATCACAACTTTAAGTTGCAACAAATGGATGTGAAAAGTGCTTTTCTTAATGGTCCCATTAATGAGTTGGTTTATGTCAAGCAACCCCCCGGGTTCGAGGACCCCTACTTCCCGGATCATGTGTATCAACTTGATAAGGCACTCTATGGCCTTAAACAAGCCCCACGTGCGTGGTATGACCACCTTACCGAGTTGTTACAAGATCGTGGATTTGAAGTAGGACAAATCGATCCCACTCTTTTTACTAAGAAGGTCAAAGGGGAGTTGTTTGTATGCCAACTATATGTTGATGACATTATCTTTGGTTCTCCTAACAAAGCTTTCAATGAGGAATTTGCCGCTCTCATGACCTCCAAGTTCAAGATGTCTTCAATGGGAGAGTTAAAGTTCTTCCTTGGCTTTGACATCAAACAAAGAACAGAAGGAACCTTCATCAACCAAGCCAAATACACTCAAGACATGCTCAAGAGATTCAAGTTAAGTGATGTCAAGCCGGCTTCTACTCCAATGCCCACCAAGTGCCAACTTGACATTGATCCCAATGGTAAAGCGGTGGATCAAAAGGTATATCGCTCCATGATTGGCTCCTTGCTTTACCTTTGTGCATCTAGACCAGATATCATGTTGAGTGTGGGGATGTGTGCATGGTTTCAAGCTGCACCGAAGGAAAGTCACTATGTGGCGGTCAAGCAAATCTTTCGATATTTGGCTCATACCCCAAACTTTGGCTTATGGTACCCAAGAGGGGCAAACTTCAAGCTTGGAGGGTTTACGGATTCCGATTGGGCGGGAGACAAAGTGGATAGGAAGTCCACTTCCGGAGGGTGCCAGTTTCTTGGGTGCTCTTTGGTGAGTTGGTCTTCCAAAAAGCAAAGTTGTGTGTCTCTCTCGTCCACCGAAGCAGAATATGTGGCGGCCGGTAGTTGTTGTGCACAACTCTTGTGGATGAGGCAAACTTTAAAGGAATATGGTGTCATTTGTGACAAAGTGCCTCTTTGGTGTGACAATGAAAGTGCCATCAAGATTTCTCTCAACCCGGTGCAACACTTCAAGACGAAACACATTGAGATTCGGTATCACTTCATCCGGGTCACATTAGGCGAGGAGAGATCGAGCTCAAGTATGTCAACACTCATGATAACCTTGCAGATATTTTCACGAAGCCCTTGGATGAAGCAAGATTTCGCGAGTTAAGGCATGAGCTAAATATCATTGATTTGAGCAATGTGACTTGAATCCTGGCACACCCCACCCCACTCAACTTGGTATGCTGCTTAGATGTAGGCATGGACATAGGGGGAGTGTTGTTCTCTCAATGAACTTTCCCTCCCCCCATTATGCATAAAACGATCAACTCTTTCACAATAGCCATTTTTGATGGTACTTGTGCTTCAAAGACGAGTTTTGGTCATGGGCCCAAGGATAATTCTTCGCGGTGCCATACCATTTGACTCAAACATAGGTGGCTCCGGCCACCGCCCTCTCCTGAGAGAGGCCAGAGCTTGCTCTGTTTCGTGTGGTTGTTTGTGTTTGAGTTGTTTCTGGTCTGTTGTGTGTGTGCGTGTGTTGCCGCGTCGGTCCTCTCGTTCTTTTGGCTTTGCTTTCCGTTTCTTTTTGAGCGTTAGTCGTTGGTCTAGGAGCAACGTGGTTGCTGAAGTGGTACTACCGTCCTCCAGAGCGGTACTACCGCTCCCAGCGGTACTACCGCCCTCCAGAGCGGTACTACCGCTGTGAGGCGCGGGTTGGGGGTTATATCGGGGGCAGGGGGAGTTTCTTCTCCCCCATACCCATTCGCTCACCCCTTCGCCCTGTTTGTCTCTCTCTTCAGCAACCGGCGCCGTGGGAGGGCTCCGGCGGATCTCCCTCTCCGGGGCGCTCCTCTCCGTTTCCTTCGGTGGAATCGATCCCCACCTTGTCCTCTTTCCATGGATGCCGGTATTGCCCCCGTTCCCTGTTTCCCTTTGTCTAGATTTCCAATCTAGCGTTCTTGGGGCAATAGCAGTTGCATCTCTAGATTTTGGTCCAGATCTAGGCTTGAGTAGGATGGAGAATGCTTCTAGACTGTTTGGATTAGTGTTTGTATTTTTGAATTTGGTAGGACGGTAGTACCGGATCTGACCACGGTAGTTGGAAACTGCTGTTTCCCCGCCTCGAGCGGTACTACCGCTCTCCCAGAGCGGTACTACCGCTGAGAGCGGTACTACCGCTCTCTCCAGAGCGGTACTACTGCTTGGAGCGGTACTACCGCTCAAGGGTCACGGTACTACCGCCCTCTACCCAGTTCCATCATCCTCCAACCTCTCAGTGATCTCTTTGTTCATGTTTGTGGCTTACGCTCGTTCTTTCTGGTTGTTTGCGTGTTTGTGTGTGTGGTTCCAGGTGATGAGGTTCCTGAGCATCAGGCTCGTCGTGTCAACCCCGGTCGTGCTTCGTCCAAGCGCTACCGCACCACTGGGCCCACTGAGCCTACCGGAGGATCTTCTAGTGCTCCACCTCCTCCCCAACTGCAGAAGAAGCCTGGGGTCAAGCCAAAGCCAAGCAAAACCGTGCCAGAAATGCCGCCCAAGGAGTTCTGGGCAAGGCGCCGCTGCAACCCGTATGAGGTCGACCAAGATCCCACTTTGGTCAACCGTCCGTTCTGGAACAGGTTCCAGTTTGCCATCTATTTTGATGTCCTCAAAGCCAAGAAGAATCTCTATGTCAACGTGCACTCCATCGACACCGAGCATATGGAGAATGATCCTGACTACTTTGGTGAAGCTCTTCAGATGTGCACTCAGCTGAACATTCTCGGGATCATGCAATTCAACAAGAACTATGATGCTGATATTGTGGCCCAATTCTATGCCACGGTTCACCTTGGGACCGATGAGGACAGGACTCTGACTTGGATGACAAATGGCAAGTTGCTGTCAGTCAAGTGGAAAGCTTTCATGCAGTTGATTGGGGTGGAAGATCTTGGACTTGAGTCTGCTGTCGGCTTTCGCCCCCACTGTCGAGCCAATGCCACTCACAAGCAAGCTCTGTGGCCCTACTGCACTCTGAGGATCAACCATGAGACGAAGAAGGAGACCTATGAGATGCCTGCCTATCTGGACATTCTTCACCGTATCTTCAGAGAAACTCTTTTCCCTCGCATCGGGAATCTGGACCAGGTTCACTCTTATCTCGTGGACATGCTTCTCTTCTGTCAGCGGGAGAAGGGGCAGAGCACCGGAGAGTCCTTGGATATCTCTCATGTTATGTGGTCTGAGCTGGTTTCTGCTATCTCCGAGCGCAAGTGCCCGATTTATGGTCCGTTCATTATGCTGCTCATTGAGAAGGCCTGGGATCGTGTCTATCCCAAGGTGGTGCTGGAGATTGGAGACTTGGTTTCTCACGATGTCAAGCGTCTGAGGAAGAAGGATAACTGGGGCACTCAGGCCCCTAGGACTGGAGTTCCTTCATCTGCTGCTGCAATGGAGACTGAGGAGGAGTTTTGGGCTGAGGCTGAGGATGAAGATGATGACTACGTGCCTTTTGAGGCAGAGCCCTCTTGGGCCAAGAAGCTCAAGATCAAGGTGAAGAAGCTGTTCTGCATGGAGTCTCATGGTCAGTACATGACTCATGTGGCTGAGAAGAAGGCCCGAGGTCGCCACAAGGAGCTCATGCGTCAGATGGGTGCTATTGTGATTAGTGGTTCTGAGGATCAGCTTACCGAGGAGGAGTGGATTCAGCAGCACTGCCCCTGGAATGATTCTGATGCTGAGCACTTCCCGGCTGACGATGCCACCGCAGATGATCCCTCTGAGATCTGATGGGTGTCCATCGTTTACCTTCACCTGGAGCCGTAGCATCACTCCCTCTCCTTTTTGGTGTCTCGATGCCAAAGGGGGAGAGAGTTTAGGGATTTGCATTTTGTGTCTTCCGTCGTTTGTGTTTGTGCTTTCGCTTGTTGTTTTATTTGGTTTGTGTTTGTGAGACCTAAGTTCTGGTTCTGTCAGTAAGACCTAAGCTCGAGTCATATGGTGTGAGACATATGCTACCTTATCTCTTCGTATCTTTATCTATGTCTATCTAGCTTATGAGTTCCATGCTTATCTTGTTATATATATGTTGCTCTCATATCATGCTTAGGTAGTTGGTCTCTAAAATGTAGGGGGAGCATTGTTCCTGGCATCTGTGCCGTGCAGTCCAAAGCACTTTTCTAGGTAGCACACATCCAGGGGGAGCCCTTCTACATTTTAGGACGGTTGTACTTTTGCGCTTATCCTATATCTTTCATATTGTGCAAATCCCGTATTGTCATCAATCCACCAAAAAGGGGGAGATTGTAAGGGCATATTTATTCCCAATATGTTTTGGTGATTGATGACAATGCTTGTGCGGACTAATCGTGTGCGTTAGTTCTTTCAGAGATTCATCCATTGGCACGAGACGATTTCCTCCCCTCGGTGTTGTAATTCAAGACGGTGTAGCTCCTTCGTTTCGTTGTTGGTGGACTAGTTTCGTAGGAGTCACCGTACTATCAAGAGGGGATCCGTTTTGGTAAGACTTGGGTGGAATCACACGTACACATCATTATCACACCCGTCGTCTTTCCTTCCGCATCTCTGGAGCTGCTGTTTTCCCCTTACTATGCTCTGCTTTGCCCTTGCGGTAGTACCGCGTCCAGAGCGGTAGTACCGCCGAAACTCCATAGCGGTAGTACCGCTCTCAAAGCGGTAGTACCGCTTGGGTGTTTCGGCCGTAGTACCGCTGTGCGTCTGGGCTACTCCCGCCTCGATTCTCGAACGAATTTTTCGTGTCGGGTTTTGCGGCACTAAGGGAGGTAGTAGGGGCGGTAGTACCGCTCTAAGCGGTAGTACTGCCCTGGTGATAGGGCCCTGGGCAGCGCGGCAGTACCGCTGGGTCTAAGCGGTAGTACCGCCCGGAGCGGTAGTACCGCTCTTCCCTGGCGGTAGTACCGCCCTGGGGTCAGGGCCCCAGGCAGCGCGACAGTACCGCTGGGTCGAGCGGTAGTACCGCCCGGAGCGGTAGTACCTCCCTTCCCCAGCGGTAGTACCGCTTTGTGCGGGGCTGGTAAGTGGGATAACGGTTGGATTGTTCTTCCCACTATATAAAGGGGTCTTCTTCCCCAAAGTTGACCTACCTCTTTCCCCCAAAGCTCCATTGTTGCTCCAAGCTCCATTTTCGCCCGATCTCTCTCCCTAGCCAATCAAACTTGTTGATTTGCTCGGGATTGGTTGAGAAGGCCCAGATCTACACTTCCACCAAGAGAAATTTGATTCCCCCCACTTATCCCTAGCGGATCTTGTTACTCTTGGGTGTTGAGCACCCTAGACGGTTGAGGTCACCTCGAAGCCATACTCCATTGTGGTGAAGCTTCGTGGTGTTGTTGGGAGCCTCCAAGTGTTGTGGAGATTGCCCCAATCTTGTTTGTAAAGGTCCGGTTGCCGCCTTCAAGGGCTCCAATAGTGGAATCACGGCATCTCGCATTGTGTGAGGGCGTGAGGAGATTACGGTGGCCCTAGTGGCTTCTTGGGGAGCATTGTGCCTCCACACCGCTCTAACGGAGACGTACTTCCCCTTAAAAGGAAGGAACTTCGATAACACATCCTCGTCTCCACCGGCTCCACTCTTGGTTATCTTGTCCCTTTACTTTTGCAAGCTTACTTGAGTTATATCCATTGCTTGCTTGTGTGCTTATTGTCTTTGCATCATATAGGTTGTCCACGTAGTTGCACATCTAGACAACCTATTTCATTGCAAGTTTTAATTTGTTAAAGAAAAGTCTAAAAATTGTTAGTTGCCTATTCACCCCCCCTCTAGTCAACCATATCGATCCTTTCAACTGCTTATAAAAATCCTATGGGTATGTATCCATATAAAATGGTTTATGGAAAAGCATGTTACTTACCTCTGGAATTAGAACATAAAGCTTATTGGGCAACCAAAGAACTCAACTATGATTTCAAACTTGCTGGTGAAAAGAGGCTATTCGACATTAGCTTACTTGATGACTGGAGAACCCAAGCCTATGAAAATGCCAAGTTGTTTAAAGAAAAGGTTAAAAGATGGCATGACAAAAGAATACAAAAGCGGGAATTTAATGTAGGTGACCATGTCTTGCTAAACAATTCTTGTTTAAGATATTTTTGCAAGTAAACTTCTCTGCAAATGGGAAGGTCCTTACATTATCGAAGAAGTTTATCGTTCCGATGCCATCAAGATCAACAATGCCAAAGGCAAAAAACCGAAGGTGGTGAATGGGCAAAGAATCAAACATTATATCTCAAGTACGCCCATAAATGTTGAAACTAATATTACACATTCCATAACATCAGAGGAGTACATTGTAACGCCCCGGATACACCCGCCAGTGGTCGTTACTCCTGGCGGGATCTAGACTGGCCCCATAGATCAATACTAGTCTTTCCTACGCACTTTGTGCTCACTCGTGTGCACCCGGGAGCAACTTCCCAGACGGTCACCCATCCTGAAATTACACCAAGCTGAGCACTCTTAACTTTGGAGTTCTGTCCGAATGGGCTTCCGGAAAAGAAGGAATTCCTTATTGATATGAGTAGTCTATCATCCCCAATAAGCCACGCTATCACATACACCCCCACTCAGAGGAACTGAAGTCCTGGTCGGGCCACAGGAATGTACCCTCTTGGCACATACGTCTGTGCTTCCAGTTCGGCACATGTGCCATGCCGTGTGCCACGACGGGTCACAAACGTCACGCACAACATGACCACACACCTGTCCACAAATATCCGTGTAACCGCGAGGGTCGGCTCTGATACCAACTTGTAACACCCCAGATACACCCACTAGTGGTCGTTACTCCTGGCAGGATCTAGACTGGCCCCATAGATCAATACTAGTCTTTCGTGCGCACTTTGTCCTTACTCGTGCGCACCCGGGAGAAACTTCCCGGTCGGTCACCCATCCTGAAATTACTCCAAACTAAGCGCGCTTAACTTTGGAGTTATGTCTGAATGGGCTTTCGGAAAAGAAGGAATTTCGTATTGATATGAGTAGTCTACCATCCCTAATAAGCCAGACTATCATACATAAAGGAAACCTTCCAGAACACTCTAGAACCCTGGAAAGGAATAGGTATGTGATACGGTAAGTAAACCGATTCAAAAAGTTTTCCAAAAGCAATTTTACTCCGTTTTGGAATATTTAAAAAGTTAGGAAAATAAAAAGTAGTCCGAAAAGTGCATGAGCAGGCGACAAGCCTGGGGGGCGCGCCCTACCCCCTTGGCGTGCCTCCCGACCTTGTGGCCACCTCATGTGCCCTCCACACTCCGTCTTCTCCCAGATTACTTGTTTTGTACAGTAAAAATTCATTATAGAATCTTCTGAAGGTTTTGACCATCGATTCACGACAATATCCTTTGTTCTTGTTTCGAGCTATTTTTTTGAAAGATCTGAAAGCATGTCGTCGCAAGATTCAATTGGAGAGAGAGCTATGTTTCACATTATACGGTAGATCCAAAGATCTTTGGGGAGATTTATCCGTACGTATGGTCCATGGAGGAGGAGCAATATTCTGACCCGGAGGAGGCAAAAGATGCGAGCTTAGAGGAAGATGATGCCCCCTACCTCAACCAGGGGATGTGCATGTGGAGTTCAAGAAGTCAAGCCTTCCGAACAGATCAAGAAAATCTAAGGTTCAATTTATCCCGTCCTGTTTTCTGCAGGAAAGTAAGGCGGCATTATGCAAAAAGATATTGAAGCTTGAGCAAGAAAATGATGATTTGAGGGAGGAAAGTTCCATCCTCAAACGAAAGTTGGAGAAGCTCGCCACCACATCATCGACATCACCACCACCTCCGAAGAAGGAGACTCGAGTATATGGATATGGGCACTCCCCTTGGATTATGCCAACCTTGGGGGAGGTTGATACGTCTCCAACGTATCTATAATTTTTGATTGTTCCATGCTGTTATATTATCATTCTTGGATGTTTTACAATCATTTTATATCATTTTTTGGTACTAACCTATTGACATAGTGCCCAGTGCCAGTTGCTGTTTTCTGCATGTTTTTTACATGGCAGGAAATCAATATCAAACGGAGTCCAAACGCAGTAAAACTCTTGGAGGATTTTTTATGGCCTAGAAGATATCGAGTGGGCCAAGGAAGCACCTGGGGGTGGCTCGAGGCGAGCAACACCCACCAGAGCGCGCCAGGAGGCCCAGGCACACCCTGGTGGGTTGTGCCCACCTCGGGTGCCCCTGAACCGCCTCTTTGCTCTATAAATACCCCAATAATCCAGAAACCCTCAGGGAGTCGACCAAAAATCAATTCCAGCCATCGCAGAGTCCAGAACCACCAGATCCAATCTATACACCATCACGGAGGGGTTCACCACTTCCATTGGTGCCTTTCCAATGATGCGTGAGTAGTTCTTTGTAGACCTACGGGTCCGTAGTTAGTAGCTAGACGGCTTCCTCTCTCTCTCTCTTGATTATCAATACAATGGTCTCTTGGAGATCCATATGATGTAAGTCTTTTTGCGGTGTGTTTGTTGGGATCCGATGAACTTTGAGTTTGTGATCAGATCTATGTTTTATTCATGAAAGTTATTTGAGTCTTCTTTGATCTATTATATGCATGATTGCTTATAGACTCGTATTTCTTCTTCGATATGTGGGTTTTGTTTGGCCAACTTGATCTATTTATCTTGCAATGGGAAGAGGTGCTTTGTAGTTGGTTCGATCTTACGGTGCTTGATCCCAGTGATAGAAGGGGAACCGACATGTATGTATCGTTGCTACTAAGGATAACAAGATGGGATCTATATCTTCATAATAGATAAACGGATCTCTTCTACATCATGTCATCTTTCTTATTGCATTACTCCGGTTTTCCATGAACTTAATACACTAGATGCATGCTGGATAGCGGTCGATGTGTGGAGTAATAGTAGTAGATGCAGGCAGGAGTCGGTCTACTAATCTTGGACATGATGCCTATATAATGATCATTGCCTGGATATCGTCATGATTATTTGAAGTTCTATCAATTGCCCAATAGTAATTGTTTTCCCACCATTTGTTATTTTCCTCGAGAGAAGCCACTAGTGAAGCCTACGGGCCCCGCATCTCTTTTCATCATATTTGCCTTTGCGATCCATTTTCCTTTGCATTTATTTTCAGATCTATCAAACCAAAAACACAAAAATACCTTGCTGCAATTTATTTGTTCCGGGATCTATTTATCCTATCTACCACTTTTACCTCACGTTATTTGCTTATCTTGAGGCGCCGTACCCAAAAGGGATTGACAACCCCTTTAACACGTCGGGTTGCAAGTATTTGTTATTTGTGTGCAGGTGTTGTTTACGTGGTGTGAGGAGGTTCTCCTCCTGGTTCGATAACCTTGGTATCATCACTGAGGGAAATACCTACCATCGCTATACTGCATCATCCCCTCCTCTTTGGGGAAATACCGATGTAGTTCTAGCAGACATCAAAATGAATTTCTGGCGCCGTTGCCGGGGAGGATCTTCGACATCAACCAGGTTCCTAATCACAAATCTCATCTTCTCGCAATTTACATTATTTGCCATTTGCCTCTCATTTTCCTCTCCCACACTTCACAAAAAATTGCCGTTTTATTCGCCCTCTTTTTCGTTCGCCGTTTTCTCGTCAGATCTGCTTTTGTGTGCGTTCTTGTTTGCGTAGTCATGATGCCTCAAAGAAAATATTATGATGTTCCTTATCCAAATATTTTTCTTGAAATTGAGAAAAGTACTAAGGAATATATGACTACATAATTTGAGCATAATAAATATTTTACTGAAGAACTTAAGGAACACTCCGTTGTATTAGAAACTATAACAAAACAACTTGATGATATTAGTAGAGAAGTTTGCAATCTTCAATCTAAGTATGCTTTTTCTGAAAGTTTGTTGGAAAAAATATCCGATGCACAAGCCACTTTAGTGAATCAAATGGCCGCTAAACCAATCTCGTTAGAAGATAAAAGTGATGAAGATCTTAAAATGATTGGTGTTTCTTCTATTGATTCTTTGTTTAGTAAATTTAAGAATGAAAAAGGGACTGGAGAAGAGTCAACTTTAGTTAGAAGGTGTCCCTATGATTCGGATGGTGAAAATCTTGTTGAAAAATTTGATATAAGTGGGTTTGAAGAGGTCAAGACTTTAACTAGTGATGTGCCCACTATTTTGGATTACAAAGACTTTAATTATGATAGTTGCTCTTTGGTTGATTGTATTTCTTTGTTGCAATCCATGATAAATTCACCCCATGCTTGTGAACAAACTAAACCTTTTACTAAACATATTGTTGATGCCATGATAAAAGCTTTTGAAGAAAAGTTGGAATTGGAAGTTTCAATTCCTAGAAAATTTCATGATGAGTGGGAACCTACTATCAAAATCAAGATTAAAAATTATGAGTGTTTTGTTTTATGTGACTTGGGTGCTAGTGTTTCTACAGTTCCGAAATCTTTATGTGATGTGCTTGGTCTTACCAATATTGAAGAATGCTCTTTAAATTTGCAATTGGCGGATTCTGCTATTAAAAAGCCTTCGGGAAGAATTAATGATGTTCTTATTCTTGCAAATAGGAATTATGTGTCCATAAATTTTGTTGTTCTTGACATTGATTGCAATCCGTCTTGTCCAATTATTCTTGGTAAACCATTTTTGCGTACTATTGGTGCCGTGATTGATATGAAAGAAGGCAATATTAAATTTCAATTTCCACTAAGGAAGGGAATGGAACACTTCCTCGAACAAGAATTAGGCCACCATATGAATCAATCATGAGGGCATTTTATGAATCTAGAACCAAAGATGACAGCACTTAGATCCTACGCGTTATGCCTAGCTAGGGGCGTAAGACGATATCACTTGTTGGGAGGCAACCCAATGAATAAAATTTATTTTTGCTTTTTGCTTTCTGTTCTTGTGTGTTAGCACAATTATTATACTGTTATGATTGTGTTTTTTGTGTTTTATTTAGTGTTTGTGCCAAGCAATGCCTTTGGGAAGACTTGGGTGAAAGTTGATTTGATCTTACTGAAAAACATAAACTTTTACGCTCACGAGATTATTTGTCATTTTTTACAGAAGAGTGATTTTGAGTTGATTCATTTTTAAGAAGCTTAATAGACAAATTTCTCACTTCCAAAAATTTATTTCATAATTGTTGGAGTTACATAAGTATTCTAAATATTCAGATTTCTACAGACTGTTCTGTTTTTGACAGATTCTGTTTTCTTTGCGTTGTGTGCTTGTTTTGATGATTCTATGGTTTTCTTTGATGAGTTTTTGCCATAGAAAAGTTGGAATACAGTAGATATAATGCAAAAACAAAATAAGAATAGATTTTCTACAGTACTTATAGTAGTGGTTTGTTTTCTTATACTAATGGATCTCATGAAGGTTTTGTTTGAGTTTTGTGTGATTGAAGTTTTCAAGTTTTGGGTTATCTTACGATGGATGAAGCAATAAGGATTAGCAAAAGGCTAAGCTTGGGGATGCCCGAGGCACCCCAAGATAATATTCAAAGAAGTAGCAAGAAACTAAGCTTGGGGATGCCCCCGAGTGGCATCCCCGCTTTCTTCTAACAACCATCGGTATTTTACTTGAAACTATATTTTTATTCGTCACATACTATGAGTTTTTCTTGGAGCGTATTGTATGATATGAGTCTTTGCTTGTTTTGCTTTGTTTCTTAAGTGTTGAATCCTTGCTAGACACACCCTTTTGAGAGAGCCAAAAATTATGCTATGCTTGCTCCTATGCTTCACTTAAATTTTTAGAGCCATGGATTTGCTCTAGTGCTTCACTTTTATCTTTTTGAGCACGCTGTGCTTTGTTATATTTGAATAAATGCTCTCATGCTTCACTTAGATTTATTTGGGAGTTAGTAAAATTTTAAGAAATTCTCTATTGCTTCACTTATATTATTTTGAGAGAAAGAAAAAAAAATGCTCATGATCTTCACTTATATTTGTTTGAGCTTATCAAAAGCAACATATGAAAATAGTACCAAAGTGATAGATATCCAAGGAGGATATAATAAAAACTTTCATGAAGATCATTGGACAAAATAAACTTGATTCTTAGTAATGGTTCTGAGATATGGCAATATGATATGTGAGTTATGTTGATGAGTAACTGTGCTTTAGTAAGAATATTGATGTTAAGGTTTGTGATTCCCTATGCAAGCACGAAAGTCAATAGTTATGCAATGAAATTTATATCCTACTTATGGTGCATTATTCGGTGTTACTTATGCTTAATGCTTGGGTACGGGATTTTTTGCTTTTTGGTTGGCCGCTTCTCATTCTTTTTGCTAGCCTTCATTTTGCACTAAGTATGATCAGTACTTGTGCATCCAAAACCCTTTAAACCAGTTTTGCCATATGAGTCCACTATACCTACCTATATGCGGTATTTCCATGCCGTTCTAAGAAAATTTGCATGTGCCATCTCTAATTTTCAAAATAAATTTCTCTTTTGTGTGCTCTACCGCTCGCGAGGTGGTGAAGGGTGACCAATATTTTCCATGCTAGATGTGTTATTCTCACGATGAGTGTTTATTCACTTGTCATTGCATGAGAGTACGACAAAGGTATTAGGGATGCCCAGTCCCGAAATGAATAATGAATTTACTTTATGTTGTCAAATAATAAATTCCTTGGAAAGTGTTGATATGGAGGACAACCGTGAATTCGGCTAGCCATGGAAAGTGAAAGTAATGGTGGAAAAAGGAATAAACTTTATTTTCTGTTTGGGAACTGCCTATGATGTATCTAGCATGCAAAGTGTTGAGATCTCTAAGTTGTTTTCGTTGGTGGGAAAAGTATGCCTCTCAAAAATGTTTTTATCTCTCAATTTAAGCTTTGAGCTCTGCCACCTCTACAAATCCCTAATTCCCTCCGCGAAGGGACTTTCTTTTACTTATGCAATATTTATTTTGAACTTGAGTCTCCATCTTCTCTTATAAAGCACCAACTAAGGGGCACTATGATCGTATTTGAGCATTGGGTGTAGCTAATATTTGAGTGTGTTTCATGAATGGATCAATGATTGAGCATGATGGGCTAGGGATAACTTGCTTTAGTGTTGATATTTTGAAAGACATGGTTGCTTGTTGTATGCTTGAGTATTAAAGTCTTCATGTCAAAACTAGACTATTGCATTGAATCATATAAAAGTAAATATGTCCATGCTATAAAGAAAAGAAATGTGATGAACATGTTAGGCAACATTCCACATCAAAAATTTTGTTTTTATCATTTACCTACTCGAGGACGAGCAGGAATTAAGCTTGGGGATGCTGATACGTCTCCAATGTATCTATACTTTTTGATTGTTCCATGCTGTTATATTATCATTCTGGGATGTTTTACAATCATTTTATAGTCGTTTTATATCATTTTTTGGTACTAACCTATTGACATAGTGCCTAGTGCCAATTGCTGTTTTTTGCATGTTTTTTACATTGCAGGAAATCAATATCAAACGGAGTCCAAACATAGCCAAACTCCTGGAGGATTTTTGGGCCAGAAGACATCTAGTGGGCCAAGGAAGCATCTGGGGGGTGGCTCGAGGGGAGCAGCACTCACCAGGGTGTGCCAGGAGGCCCAGGCGCGGCCTGGTGGGTTGTGCCCACCTCGGATGCCCCCTGAACCGCCTCTTTGCTCTATAAATACCCCAATATTCCAGAAACCTTAGGGGAGTCAATGAAAATCAGTTCTAGCCGCCACAGAGTCCAGAACCACCAGATCCAATCTAGACACCATCACGGAGGGTTTCACCACTTCCATTGGTGCCTCTCCAATGATGCGTGAGCAGTTCTTTGTAGACCTACGGGTCCGTAGTTAGTAGCTACATGGTTTCCTCTCTCTCTCTCTCTCTCTCTTGATTATCAATACAATGGCCTCTTGGAGATCCATATGATGTAAGTCTTTTTGCAGTGTGTTTGTTGGGATCCGATGAACTTTGAGTTTATGATCAGATCTATGTTTTTATTCATGAAAGTTATTTGAGTCTTCTTTGATCTCTTATATGCATGATTGCTTATAGCCTCGTATTTCTTCTCCGATATTTGGGTTTTGTTTGGCCAACTTGATCTATTTATCTTGTAATGGGAAGAGGTGCTTTGTAGTGGGTTCGATCTTATGGTGCTTGATCCAAGTGACAAAAGGGGAACCGACACGTATGTATCGTTGCTACTAAGGATAACGAGATGGGATCTATATCTTCATAATACATAAATAGATCTCGTCTACATCATGTCATTGTTCTTATTGCATTACTCCGTTTTCCACGAACTTAATACACTAGATACATGCTGGATAGCGGTTGATGTGTGGAGTAATAGTAGTAGATGCAGGCAGGAGTCGGTCTACTAATCTTGGACGTGATGCCCATATAATGATCATTGCCTGGATATTGTCATGATTATTTTTAAGTTCTATCAATTGCTCAACAGTAATTGTTTCCCCACCGTTTGTTATTTTCCTCAAGAGAAGCCACTAGTGAAACCTATGGCCCCCGGGTCTCTTTTCATCATATTTGCCTTTGCGATCTATTTTCCTTTGCATTTATTTTCAGATCTATTAAACCAAAAACACAAAAATGCCTTGCTGCAATTTATTTGTTCCACGATCTATTTATCCTATCTACCACTTTTACCTCATGTTATTTGCCTATCTTGAGGCGCCGTACCCGAAAGGGATTGAAACCCCTTTAACACGTCGGGTTGCGAGTATTTGTTATTTGTGTGAAGGTGTTGTTTATGTTGTGTGAGGAGGTTCTCCTACTGGTTCGATAACCTTGGTCTCATCGCTGAGGGAAATACCTACCATTGCTATACTAAATCATCCCTTCCTCTTTGGGCAAATACCGACGTAGTTCTAGAAGACATCAGAGGTGCCCCGGTATCGTATCACCATCACATCTTTATCTTTATTGCTTATCTAGTTTGACCCTTTTTTTTAAATCTTGATCCGGTAGAATAAAAGTTTTTAGTATGATCCAGGCTTTGAGTTTTTCTTTGTGTTCTATCTATGTAATCGAGTGTGAGAGTTATATAATAAAGATTAGTTTTGAGTTAAGGGCTTTGCTTTCTTGCCTTGATCTTGGAAAATAAATAGAATAAAAGAAATAAAAAGCTTATATAATAATCTTATGGAGAGTGATGACTTCACATATAAGAAGTATGATGCATGGAATTTGTTGAGGGTTGACAAACATAGTATTGATCATTGTTGCAATTAATAGGAAGTAATGAAGAAAGAGAGGTCTCACATATAAATACACCATCTTGAACATCTTTTGTGATTGTCAGCACTCATTAACATATTGTATGCTAATAAGTTGATGTTGGACAAGGAAGACAACATAATGTGTTATGTTCCCTTATATCCGAATAGAAGTTATTCATGGATTCTCCAACATGTTGAGCTTGCTTCTCATCCTATGCTAGCCAAAAATTCCGCACTAAGTAGAGATACTACTTGGGCATCCAAAAACTCTTAACCTAGTTTTGCCATGAGAGCCCACTATATCTACCTATGGATTGAGTAAGATCCTTCAAGTAAGCTATCATTGGTGCAAGCAATAAAAATTGCTCTCTAAATATGTATGACCTTTTAGTGTGAGGAAAATAAACTTTATACAAACTTGTCATGAAAAAAAAATAAAAGCGACAGACTGCATAATAAAGTCCTCTATCACAAGCGCCTATATAAAGTGACATTCCATTGCATTAAGATTTCTTGCATCCAACCAAAAAGCACACGACAACCTCTGCTTCCCTCTGCAAAGGGTCTATCTTTTATTTTTACTTTCTACCTTTATGCAAGAGTCATGGTGATCTTCACCCTTCCTTTTATATTTTATCTTTTTCGCAAGCACTATGTGTTGGGGAAAGATTGATACGTCTCCAACGTATTTATTATTTATGAAGTATTCATGCCATGTTTACAACAATTTTATATGGTTTTGGTATGATTTGAATGGAACTAACCTGGAATGACGTTGTTAAGCAGAACTACTGTGGTGTTGTTTTTGTGTAGAAATAAAAGTTCTCAGAACTGGACGAAACTTTTTGAAAAAAAATTGGAAGAAAAGAAAAATACCGGAGCGAGGAACCACTGGAGGGGGTCCCTGCTGCCCACAAGGCACCAACCCTGGTGGGTAGTGGGTCCCCACTAAGGCCCATCTTCGCGTGATACCAACGCTGAAAGATCCTATATATAAAAAAACCCAAAAATAACCCTAGATCAGAAGTTTCGCCGCCCCAAGCCTCTGTAGCCCCGAAAAACCAATCTGGACTCTTTTCTGGCACCCTGCCGGAGGGGAAATCATCACTGGAGGCCATCTTCATCATCCCGGTGGCCACCATGATGAGGAGGGAGTAGTCCACCCTCGGGTCTAAGGGTTTGTACTAGTAGCTATGTGTTTAATCTCTCTCTCTCTCTCTCTCTCTCTCTCTCTGTCGCGTTCTTGATTTGGCATGATCTTGATGTATCGCGAGCTTTGTCAATATAGTTGGATCATATGGTGGTTTCCCCTCTCTATCTAGTTGTGATGATTTGAGTTTTCCCTTTGATATTTCATTCTTATCGTATAGAATACTTCTATGGATTTGGGAGCACTTGATGTACGTCTTTCTGTGAATACCCTGGTGACAATGGGGTATCATATTGATTCACTTGATACATGTTTAGGCACTCAACTCGCGGATTCTTGAGGTGGCATTGGGGTAATCTATGCATATGGGTTGATGCATGTTCTTGTCTTTGTTTCTCCGGTAGAAATCTTGGGGCACTCTTTGAGGTTCTTTGTGTTGGATTGAGTATTATGATTCTGAAATTGTTTGATGCATATCGTATAATCAACTCACGGGTACTCGTGATGACATTGAAGTATCTAGGTGACATTAGAGTTGGTTGATGTGTATCATATGGTGTTATTTTAGTATGAACTCTTAGATAGATCGATCGGAAAGGGTAACTTGATGTTATTTTAGTACAAACTCTTGGATAGATCGATCGGAAAGGAAAATTTTGAGGTGGTTTCGTACCCTACAAACAATTTCTTCTTATGTTCTCCGCTAGATAAGAACTTTGGAGTGATTCTTCATCACACGTTGAGGGATGGTTATATGATCCAATTATATTAGCATTGTTGAGAGATTGCACTAGTGAAAGTAAGGACCCTAGGCCTCATTTTCAAGCATTGTAATACCGTTTATGCTCACTTTTGTTACTTGCTACCTTGCTGTTTTTTATTTTTCCTATTACAAAAATCAATATCTACTATTATTACTACACTTGTATCACCATCTCTTTGCCGAACTAGTGCACCCATAAAATTTACCATTGTATTTGGTGTGTTGGGGACATAAGAGACTTTTTATTATTTGGTTGCAGGGTTGTTTGAGAGACCATCTTCATCCTACGCCTCCCATGGTTTGATGAACCTTAGGTCATCCACTGAGGGAAATTGCTACTGTCCTACAAAACTCTATGCTTGGAGGCCCAACATGAGTCTACAAGAATAAAGTTCCATAGTAGACATCAAAGATCCAGACATACATATCCACTCGGATGTAGCTGATCATAAATTATTATTGTTGACATTACCCTTGAGGTAAATGGTTGGGACGCGAAACTATAAGCCCCTATTTTCCTATCTGTCTGATTGAAGCTTTGATCTCATTGGTATCGCATGAGTGTTAGCAATTATGAAAGATTAAATGATGGTTGAGTATGTGAACTTGCTGAATTAGAACTTTTATATTGACTCTTTTTGATGTTATGATAAATTGCAATTGCTTCAATGACCGAGATCATAGTTTGTTAGTTTTCAATAAAGTTTTTGGTTCATACTTTACCTTGTGAACAAATTGTCACTTTAGCATGAGAAGTTATATGACAATATATATTGCCGTTCTAAATATGATCATGATGCCCTCATGTGTGTATTTTATTTTATCGACACCTCTATCTCTAAACATGTGGTAATGTTATCGATTTCGGCTTTCCTTGAGGACAAGCGGGGTCTAAGCTAGGGCGAGTTGATACATCCATTTTGCATCATATTTTTATGTTGATATTTATTTCATTATGGACGGTTATTTCACCTTATGATACAATTCTTATGCCTTTTCTCTCTTATTCTACAAAATTTACATTAAGAGGGAGAATGTCGGCAGCTGGAATTCTGGATCGGAAAGGAGCAAATCTGAGATACCTATTCTGCGCAACTCCGAATGTCTTGAAACTTTACTGAGAATTGTTTTTGAATATATAAAAGATATTGGGTGAAGAAACAAGATAATGGGACCCACCAGGTGGCCACAAGCCTGGGGGAGCGCCCTACCCCCCAGGGCGCGCCTCCTAAGCTTGTGGCCTCCCTAGCCAGTCCACGGTGTCCATCTTCTGCTATATGAAAGGTTTTGACCTATAAAAATCATAAGGAAACCTTCAGGACGAGGCGCCGCCATCTCGAGGCGAAAGCTGGGCAGAAGCAATCTAGGGCTCCGGCATAGCGGTTCTGTCGGGGAAACTTCCCTCCAGGAGGGGGAAATTGAAGCCATCGTCCTCACCAGCGATCCTCTCATCGTGGGAGGGTCAATCTGCATCAACATCTTCACCAGCACCATCTCCTCTCAAACCCTAGTTCATCTCTTGTATTCAATCTTTGCCTCAAAACCTCAAATTGGTACCTGTGGGTTGCTAGTAGCGTTGATTACTCTTCGTAATTGATGCTAGTTGGTTTATTTGGTGGAATATCATATGTTGAAATCCTTAATGATGTTCAATACTCCTCTGATCTTGAACATGAGCATGCTTTGTGAGTAGTTACGTTTGTTCCTAAGGACATGGGAGAAGTCTTGTTATAAGTAATCATGTGAATTTGGTATTCGTGATATTTTGATGAGATGTAGGTTGTCTTTCCTCTAGTGGTGTTATGTGAACGTTGACTACATGACACTTCACCATGATTTGGGCCTAGGGGAAGGCATTGGATCCACATGTTTATGCGTTGCTTCGTAAGGGGATGATTTGGATCCACATGTTTCATGCTACGGTTAGATTTATCTTAATTCTTCTTTCATAGTTGCGGATGCTTGCGAGAGGGGTTAATCATAAGTGGGAGTCTTGTTTTATGAAAGTTCTTCGGTTTCATGCTAATCGAAGGTGGTTGTTAATAAGACTTGATCAACCATATTAATGGATCATCTTTGAGGGGTATGAAGTTGATGAATTTAATGAGCACTACCTTCTGTCCTTATCTTTCTTTTTCTGTTTTTCTTAGTTAAATAAATTAAAATGCCATGTTTTATCTTTTTTTGAATTTTCCCTTGCAATAAAAAATGACCCAAAAATAAAAGTTCTCTAAATGCCCTAGAAATTTAATACGTTTCTTTTGACTATTTCTGAATTTTTAGTGCAAATAACATGAGAGGGGGGGTGCACCAGGTGGGCACAACCCACCTGGGCACGCCTGCAGCCCAGGCGCCCTGATGGGTTGTGGTCACCACGTGGGCCTCCTCACTTATCGCTTCAGCCCATTCCATCTCCTACCTCCAGAAAAAAATCACCATTGCTCTCTCTCTCTCTCTCTCTCTCTCTAGTGTTCTTGCTCTCAAGCCCGCGGATTTCGATCTCTTTGCTCGAAGCTCCATTTTTGAAACTATTTTTGGGAATTGCCACTTGTTATGTGACTCCTTCATTGCTCCATTTAGTTTTTGCTTTAGTGGATTATATTTTTAATAATTAGCTACTCTTGGTGCTACCGGAGATGAGCTTGCATGTTGAATTCATCGAGTTCCAAGTAGTTTGAATGCTAAATATGGCCTCTAAGCATCCCTATGAGTAGTTGCTATCAATCTTGTGATGTTTTGTTAAAAAAATAGTGGACTATTTTTTTAGAATTTTGTTCATAGGAATAAGATGAGTTTCTTTAGGAAGTTTGCCTCCAAGAAGAGCTCCAAGGGGGTCACTGGGGAATCATCGGACAACGACATCCATACTCGGAGAAGGGCGGAGGTGCGGCCATGTGAGTGGCCGCATAACCCCTTCATGGATGGAGCCGGGATCCGTCAAGAGTTCGCACAATTCATTGCAAATGTCAGGCTCACCGACTTCATCACAGCTGAGTGTGAACAATACCATCTCCTTACAAAATCCTTTGTGCAAACTTTTCATTTTCTGAGTAGGAATAACCCCCATGAGGTGTAGTTTAATTTATATGCTGAAACCCGTGAGATGCCACTCACTGATTTTTGCAATGTATGCTTGATCCCTTCTTACGGGGAAATAAGAGAGCCTAGGCCTGCAGAGTTTGAGGACTTTTATCGTACTCCTTTAGTGGGGGATGAGAGAGGCGTGTCAAGTATCACCACTACTAGTTTGCAGTTTGCTTCCGTGTATTATTGTGCTCTATTCATCACTAAGTGTTTGGTTGTTAGAGAGAAGGTTGGTGCACTCAGTGCTCCCGACTTTTCCATCTTACGTCATGCACTTTACGGCGATAACACTTACAACCTAGGGGCCATTATTGCACACCGTCTGCACCTTAACAGGGCCAAGGGAAAAATTCATGGTGGTATCTATGCTACTCGTTTAGCGAGTCACTTTAACGTTTAGATCCACCAGCATGATTACTCGTTTAGCGAGTCACTTGAACGTTTAGATCACCAGGCGATGAAAGATCACAAGTTTACTAATATTAATGATTCTATTATTAATATTCCTTACAACCTCCTTTTCAGTGTGGATACCCGTGATATTATTCTGTGGTGCTACGTTTACGATGCGCGGCCCATCACAAACGATTCACGATTATAGAACGTGTACGATAAGCAGACAATCACACACCTTCACTTTTCCTGAACTATGTGCGATAACTAATTAAGAAGATTAGCTAATCATCATATGAGTGTCGGATAGGATTATGAAACATCGAACCATCGTAACACAGTTGTACATGATTACTATTGCGCACGCTATTCTGTGGTGCAATGTTTATGATGCGTACCACATCAGAAATAGTGCGTGGTTGCAAATCATGTATGATAAGGCAACTATCACAAACCTTTCTTTTGCCCGCACCATTTGTGATATTGTCTGACATCACACATGGTTTGCAAATGGCAATAGTGTGCATGCTCGCACACATTTTCTCTCTGTGAACCATGTCGGATTATGGTTTCTATCACAAACGTTTGTGTTTTACTGACCGTGTGCACCATAATGACCTGCAGAGCATAATTTCACCGTAATTTAATTGCTGCTATTTCAAATTGTATTGGATTTGAATTTGAAAGTATGATATAGCTTTATTGATATCCATCAGGTTCAAACAACCAATGCATTATCCGATTCATGGGTGCATATGTTCAAGAATTACATAAGCACCAAATAAAGAATAATAAACCATAGTTGTATGCTTGTACTATAAAGATGGTAAAGAAAGAGGCAAATACATTCTGTTTGCTGAACAAGGTAAAGCGGAATGCCCATATTGTGCCCTCCTCCACGCAGAAGGCATGCACGACTCTAGTCCAACCCCTTGTGATGGCCTACCACCCATCCTTCACTGTCTTCATGAACACATCTAGATAATCATTGTGTTCTGGTAGAAATACTTTAACCTTTGCATGCCCACCAATCATGTTGTTTGGGAAGTAACCTTGAGTAAACTTCCTTGGGAACCACTGCAAAGGAAAAAGATTCAGACATTGTCATCTAACACAACTCATTATGGGCAGTAAAAGAAGGCTGCAGAGTTCTTTCTTACCATCCTGCAGTTCGCTGTTGTCTTGGATAAAGTGTAAAAAAATAGTTTAATTGCCATCTTTTGACCCACTTTACTAACAATCTTTATTAGCTTCCTCACTTGATGCTGGCTCATCAATATCTCATTGCCCCATACGTAGGAAGGGTCGAAGCACGGATCTTTACCAATGCCATATGTACCTAAAAGCACCAAGTTAATATTAGAAGCTAAACAACAATTGCACAATAATGTAGTACAACACTCCCTCGGCCCCATTATATAATATATTATAACATCCAATATACTCACATATTGGAAGAACTAACATATTATATTATGGGACGCAAGGAGTTTATTGCATTCTTACAAATTATTGGTTGATTAACTGCTGCTGTATCCATGGGTTAGAGTTAGTTTGAGCTAGTTTGGGCTCAAATATCCCTAAAGTATATCCAAACATGAGGGCTAGTTTGAGCTAGTTGCATCTAACCCACCCAAAAAAACTATCCCACCCAACAGGTGCTAATTGGAGCTAGTTCTCCTAGTGCATTTATTGTCAATCTAACCCTGTCATCCAAACACATCTTTGGCTAGAGTTAGTTCATGGTTAGTCATGAGCTAGAAAATAACTCTAACCTCTAGCTAAGTTAGAGTATCCAAACAGGGCTGTGTCATCATTGTTGTTGCTGCTGCTCTTCCACATATATCTAGATATCATCAGAACATTAAGGTACACTCTTCCTTGTTGCTATGTAGCCTGGGATTGCATATTTAGACATTCCGTACAGTGTGTGTTGCTATGTAGCCTTAGATATATTACATATGGCCCTAGTTAACATAACGATAAATGGGTTACAGATATATTCAGTTAAAAGTCCGATTCACCGATTAGTCCCTTATCAGCCCTCGACCTATATGGTACCAGCTACCGATATCCTAAACAGTGAGTATATATAAGCCATGGGATGAAACTAATCTCGATGGAAGTTGTTCCCAAAATTGTCCTGTGTAAGTACATCGAGAGGCATGTTAAGCACAACAGGCTAAATATCTACCAAATATATCCATGGTAGACAAAATAATGTCCAAAAGATAGCTTCAGTGTTCAGGTTTAAGCACGCTAGTAAAGAAAAACAAGTGGAAAGGCGTGTTAACTTCAATAGGACTAACATTTAACAATAAGCAAACATAGTCATTCAAACTGGTATTGTGCCGGTCTAAGCACACTATTTATTGTTAAATAAAAATGGAAAGGCGTGTTAACTACAAAATGCAGCAACCAAATGTAATCATTCATAGTGGTATTTTTGAAACTAGTATTGATGAAATTGAACCGCACAATTCATACTTGCACATATAGAACATTACGTTGTGAATAATTGGAATAAACAATGCATACTGCGAACAACCAAAGATAGCATTTGCAACTGGACATGTGCTAACTACAAACAACCGAACAACCAAAAAACTATAAAAGAGGCATATGCTAGCTATAACAGGCTTAACAACAAGCAAATATATGTATTCCTATCGGTATGTTGAAAACTGGTATTGATAAAAATGTACTGCACAGTAAATAGTTGCACATATAGAGCATCACATTGTGAACAACTGAAATAAACAAGGTACACTGCAAACAACCAAACATAGCAATTAAAATTGGACATATTCTCACTACACTACAAAAGGGACTCGACAAAACAAATCATGGGTTCCCCCAGTGAAGAGGCACGACGAAACAAATCATGGGTTTCCTCACTTGTTGCAGATGGGCTCATTCCCATGGGAAGAGCACAGACCCTGGGTGCGCTCCATGTTGTCATAGATGGGCTCCTTCCCCTTGGAAAAGCACGGCTGTAGGGTGCTCTCCCTGATGTCGCAGCTAGGCTCTTTCCCCTTGGAAGAGCATATGGGCTCTTTCCCCTTGGAAGAGCCGGAGAGGGTGCCCTACTCGTGGTCGCTCTTGATGAGGTCTGACTTGGAAGTTGTGGATCTCAAGCTAGTGTCGCAGAATTTGTACTTTAGAAATGACAAAAGGGGCTCGATGGTGATGTAGGAAGGCAAATTCTTGACAGCGAGCTAGAGGAGATCAGTGGCGGGGCCATGGATGAGATCGATGGCAGTTGAACCCAAGGGGTTGGGGGTGGGCCACTTAACCTGAGACATAGCCCTCGTTAGGCCGTCGCTGTCGACGACTTTGATGTCATAGGGAGCATTGATACATCTCCAACGTATCTATAATTTTTGATTGTTCCATGCTATTATATCACCCGTTTTGGATGTTTATGGGCTTTACTTTACACTTTTATATCATTTTTGGGACTAACCTACTAACCGGATGTCCAACCCGTATTGCTGTTTTTTTTGCCTATTTCAGTGTTTTGAAGAAAAGGAATATCAAACGGAGTCCAAACAAAATGAAACCTTCAAGGGCGATCTTTTTGGAACAAACGTGATCCAGAGGACTTGGAGTGCAAGTCAAGAAGCAATCAAGGAAGCCACGAGGGTGGAGGGCACCCCCCTACTGGGCACGCCCCTATCTCGTGGGCCCCTCGAGCGTCCACCGACCTACTTCTTCCTCCTATATATACCCACATACCCCGAGAACATCAGATGCGACCACGAAAAACTATTTCCACCACCGTAACCTTCTGTATCCGCGAGATCCCATCTTGGAGCCTTCGCCGGCGCTCCGCCGGAGGGGGAATCAACCACGGAGGGCTTCTACATAAACACCATAGCCTCTCCAATGAGTTGTGAGTAGTTTACCACAGACCTTCGGGTCCATAGTTATTAGCTAGATGGCCTCTTCTCTCTCTTTGGATCTCAATACCATGTTCTCCTCGATCTTCTTGGAGATCTATTTGATGTAACTCTTTTTGTGGTGTGTTTGTCGAGATCCGATGAATTGTGGGTTTATGATCAAGTTTATCTATGAGAAATATTTGAATCTCCTCTGAATTCTTTTATGTGTGATTAAGTTATCTTTGCAAGTCTCTTCGAACTATCAATTTGGTTTGGCCTACTAGATTGATCTTTCTTGCAATGGGAGAAGTGCTTAGCTTTGGGTTCAATCTTGCGGTGTCCTTTCCCAGTGATAGCAGGGGCAGCAAGGCACGTATTGTATTGTTGCCTTCGAGGATAAAAAGATGGGGTTTATATCATATTGCATGGGTTTATCCCTCTACATCATGTCATCTTTCTTAATGCGTTACTCTATTCTTTATGAACTTAATACTCTAGATGCATGCTGGATAACGGTCGATATGTGGAGTAATAGTAGTAGATGCAGGTAGGAGTCGGTCTACTTGTCACGGATGTGATGCCTATATACATGATCATGCCTAGATAATCTCATAATTGTTCTCTTTTCTATCAATTGCTCGACAGTAATTTGTTCACCCACCGTAATACTTATGCTATCTTGAGAGAAGCCACTAGTGAAACCTATGGCCCCCGGGTCTGTCTTTTATCATATAAGCTTTCAATCTACTTTTATTTGCATCTTTACTTTTTCCAATCTATATCATAAAAATACCAAAAATATATTTATCTTATCTTATTATCTCTATCAAATCTCACTTTTGCAAGTGGCCGTGAAGGGATTGACAACCCCTTTATTGCGTTGGTTGCGAGTTCTTGTTTGTTTGTGTAGGTGCGTGTGACTTTTGAGGAGCCTCCTATTGGATTGATACCTTGGTTCTCAAAAACTGAGGGAAATACTTATGCTACTATTGCTGCATCACCCTTTCCTCTTGAAGGAAAACCAACACAAGCTCAAGATATAGCAAGAAGGATTTCTGGCGCCGTTGCCGGGGAGGTTTTTGCTCAAGTCAAGACATACCAAGTACCCATCACAAACTCATCTCCCTTGCATTTACATTATTTTCCATTTGCCTCTCGTTTTCCACTCCCCCACTTCACCTTTGCCGTTTTATTCGCCCTCTCTTTCCCAATCTCCTCTCTCTTTCGCTTGCCTTTTGTGTGATCGTCGTTATGGCTAGCTCGGTCTTTATCCCTTCGTCTCCCGACATTGAAGTTCTTCACTTCAAACAAAGACAAGGAGAAAAATTAAGAGATGCTTGGTTTAGGATGTTAGAATCTTATCGTAGTTGCACTATAGAAGGAGTTTTCAAGATTTTGCTTCGCAATTTTTATGTTGGGTTAACCTTACCCCATAGACAACTCCTTGATTTTGCCGCGAAAGGGGTTTTTATTGAAGTTGATCCTAGTTCCGCTTATGAAATTATAAAGGGGATAGTAGCAGTACTTCCCCTACAAAAAGGATCACCCGTTTCTCATGAAGGAACCCAAATTCTAGAGAAATTATGTGAATTGCAAAAATTTGTTGAACCACTTAAGAATATTGGTGGGAATATCAACCGCACGAGTAATTTGATTACACTTTGCAATAAGCGGTTGGATGCCTTAGATCAAAAGATCTCCGAGCATGAAGGGAAATGCAAGGAGCCTCCCGGACTTGAGCATAACTCCATTAAAAAGATAAATGCCAAAGATGGCACTACTTAGATCTATCCTCGCTTTTATGCCTAGCTAGGGGCGTTAAACGATAGCGCTAGTTGGGAGGCAACCCGATTTTCTTTGTGTTTTTTGTTTTTGTTTCTGTTTAGTAATAAATTTTGCATCTACCTTCTATTTAGATGTGTTTTTATGTTTTAATGTGCCAAGTAGAACCTATAGGATAACCTATGGTGATAGTTAATTTGATTCTGCTGAAAAACAGAAACTTTGCACGCATGAAAATAATTTTAGTAATTCATAGAAACGTGATTTTGCATTGATTCTTTTTGCTGTAGATCAATAGACAAATTTCCCAGGACTTCCTATTTTTTTAGGATTTTTAGTGTTCCATAAGTATTCGAGAGTTACATATTGCTACAGACTGTTCTGTTTTTGATAGATTCTGCCTTTCGTTTGTTGATTGCCTGTTTTGATGCACCTATGGCTAGTATTAAGTGGTATGAACCATAGAGAACTTGAAATACAGTAGCTTTAACACAAATATAAATAAAGAATGAGTTCATTACGGTACCTTATGTGGTGGTTTTTCTTTCTTTCACTAATGGAGCTTATGAGATTTCCTATTGAGTTTTGTGTTGTGAAGTTTTCAAGTTTTGGGTAAAGATTTGATGGACTATGGAATAAGGAGTGGCAAGAGCCTAAGCTTGGGTATGCCCAAGGCACCCAAAGATATTTAAGAATAGCCAAAATCCTAAGCTTGGGGATGCCCCGGAAGGCATCCCCTCTTTCGTCTTTGTTTATCGGTAACTTTACTTGGAGCTATATTTTTATTCACCACATGATACGTGTTTTGCTTGGAACGTCATTTTCTTTTATTAGTATTTGCTTTTTAGTTTTCCGCAATCATCCTTGCTGTACACACCTTTTGGGAGAAGCCCACTTGATTAGAATTTATTAGAATACTCTATGTGCTTCACTTATATCTTTTGAGCTAGATAGTATTTGCTCTAGTACTTCACTTATATCTTTTAGAGCACGGCGGTGGCTTAATTTTGAAGAAATTGTTGATCTCTCTTGCTTCACTTATATCATTTTGAGATTCTTTTAGAACAGCATGGTATTTTCTATGGTTATGAATTTGGTCCTAGAATGATGAGCAACCAAGTTGGGTATAATAAAAACTATCATTGAAAGTGCATTAAACACTAGGGTCAATTTGATGCTTGATAATTGTTTTGAGATATAGAGGTGGTCATGTTAGAGTCATGCTAGTGGGTAATTATGAAATTGAGAAATACTTGTGTTGAAGTTGGTAAGTTCCGTAGCATGCACGTATGGTAAAAGTTGTGTGACAAATTTGTTGCATGAGGTGCTCTTTTAATTGTCTTCCTTATGAGTGGAGGTCGGGATCGCGCGATGGTTAACTCCTACCAACCCTTCCCCTAGGAGCATGCATAGTAGTACTTTGCTTCGAGGGCAAGTAGACTTTTGCAATAAGTATATGAGTTCTTTATGACTAATGTGAGTCCATGGTTATATGCACACTCACCCTTCCACCTTGCTAGCCTCTATTGTGCCACACAACTTTTGCCGGTATCATTCACCCATTATTTACCTTCCTCAAAATAGCCACCATACCTACCTATTATGGCATTTCCATAGCCGTTCCAAGATATATTTCCATGCAACTTTCCACCGTTCCATTTATTATGACACGCTCATCATTGTCATATTGCTCTTTGCATGATCATGTTAGTTGACATTGTATTTGTGGCAATGCCACCTTCATAATTTTTCATACATGTCACGCTTGATTCATTGCATATCCCGGTACACCCCGGAGGCATTCATATAGAGTCATATTTTGTTCTAAGTGTTGAGTTGTAATTCTCGAGTTGTAAATTAATAAAAGTGTGATGATCTTCATTATTAGAGTATTGTTCCAAGTGAAGAAAGGATGATGAAGACTATGATTTCCCCACAAGTCGGGATGAGACTTCGGACTTTAAAAAAAGGGAAAAAAAAGAGGCCAAAGAGCCCACCAAATAAAAAAGAGAAAGGCCAAAAAAAGAGAAAGGCCAAATAAAAAAATATAATAAAAAATGAGAGAAAAGGAGAGAAGGGACAATGCTACTATCTCTTTTCCACACTTGTGCTTTGAAATAGCACCATGATCTTCATGATAGAGAGTCTCTTGTGTTGTCACTTTCATATACTAGTGGGAATTTTTCATTATAGAACTTGGCTTGTATATTCCAATGATGGGCTTCCTCAAAATGCCCTAGGTCTTCATGAGCAAGCAAGTTGGATGCACACCCACTTAGTTTCTTTTGTTGAGCTTTCATACATTTATAGCTCTAGTGCATCCGTTGCATGGCAATCCCTACTCACTCACATTGATATCTATTGATGGGCATCTCCATAGCCCGTTGATATGCCTAGTTGATGTGAGGCTATCTTCTCCCGTTTTGTCCTCACAACCACCACCTTATACCACCATAGTGCTATGTACATGGCTTGCGCTCATGTATTGCGTAAGAGTTGAAAAAGCTGAAGCGTTAAAAAGTATGAACCAATTGCTTGGCTGAAACCAGGGTTGTGCATGATGGGAGTATTTTGTGTAATGAAAATGAAGCATGGCCTAACTATATGATTTTGTAGGGATAAGCTTTCTTTGGCTATGCTATTTTGATAGGACATGATTATTTGTTAGTATTCTTCAAAGTATTACTATTTTTTATGTTTTATAAGCTTTTATCTTGAATCATTTGGATCTGAACAATCATGCCACAATAAAGAAAATTACATTGAGAATTATGCTAGGTAGCATTCCACATCAAAAATTCTGTTTTTATCATTTACCTACTCGAGGACGAGCAGGAATTAAGCTTGGGGATGCTTGATACGTCTCCAACGTATCTATAATTTTTGATTGTTCCATGCTATTATATTACCTGTTTTGGATGTTTATGGGCTTTACTTTACACTTTTATATCATTTTTGGGACTAACCTACTAACCGGAGGCCCAACCTGTATTGCTGTTTTTTTGCCTATTTCAGTGTTTCGAAGAAAAGGAATATCAAAAGGAGTCCAAATGGAATGAAACCTTCGGGGGCGATCTTTTTGGAACAAACATGATCCAGAGGACTTGGAGTGCAAGTCAAGAAGCAATCGAGGAAGCCACGAGGGTGGAGGGCGCGCCCCCCTATTGGGCGCGCCCCTATCTCATGGGCCCCTCGGGCGTTCACCGACCTACTTCTTCCTCCTATATATACCCATGTACCCCGAGAACATCAGAGGCGACCACGAAAAATTATTTCCACCACCGTAACCTTCTGTATCCGCGAGATACCATCTTGGAGCCTTCGCCGGCGCTTCGCCAGAGGGGGAATCAACCATAGAGGGCTTCTACACCAACACCATAGCCTCTCCGATGAGTTGTGAGTAGTTTACCATAGACCTTCGGGTCCATAGTTATTAGCTAGATGACTTCTTCTCTCTCTTTGGATCTCAATACCATGTTCTCCTCGATCTTCTTGGAGATGTATTCGGTGTAACTCTTTTTGTGGCGTGTTTGTTGAGATCCGACGAATTGTGGGTTTATGATCAAGTTTATCTAAGAGAAATATTTGAATCTCCTCTGAATTATTTTATGTGTGATTAAGTTATCTTTGCAAGTCTCTTCGAATTATCAGTTTAGTTTGGCCTACTAGATTGATCTTTCTTGCAATGGGAGAAGTGCTTAGCTTTGGGTTCAATCTTGCTGTGTCCTTTCCCAGTGACAGCAGGGGCAGCAAGGCACATATTGTATTGTTTCCATCGAGGATAAAAAGATGGGGTTTATATCATATTGCATGAGTTTATCCCTCTACATCATGTCATATTTCTTAATGCATTACTCTGTTCTTTATGAACTTAATACTCTAGATGCATGCTGGATAGCGGTCGATGTGTGGAGTAATAGTAGTAGATGCAGGCAGGAGTCGGTCTACTTGTCACGTACGTGATGCCTATATACATGATCATGCCTAGATAATCTCATAATTATTCGCTTTTCTATCAGTTGCTCGACAATAATTTGTTCACTCACCGTAATACTTATGCTATCTTGAGAGAAGCCACTAGTGAAACCTATGGCCCCCGGGTTTATCTTTTATCATATAAGCTTTCAGTCTACTTTTATTTGCATCTTTACTTTTCCAATCTATATCATAAAAATACCAAAAATATATTTATCTTATCTTATTATCTTTATCAGATCTCACTTTTGCAAGTGGCCATGAAGGGATTGACAACCCCTTTATTGCGTTGGTTGCGAGTTCTTGTTTGTTTGTGTAGGTGCGTGGGACTTTTGAGGAGCCTCCTGATGGATTGATACCTTGGTTCTCAAAAACTGAGGGAAATACTTATGCTACTATTGCTGCATCACCCTTTCCTCTTGAAGGAAAACCAACGCAAGCTCAAGATGTAGCAGGCATCCATGACATACCCGCATTCTCTAGCCCGCTGAATGAGTGCCTGCGGCCAGTAATTGTCGTCAGCTTCCTTGGTGGCCACCTCGGCGACATCGGGCGAAGAGGCCCGATACACCACTTTTTGGCTAGTCGCTCCTCAAGCTCCACGGGAAGCGTAGCCGGGCTTAGGCTGCAACGCTCTAGAGTGGGGGATAGGGATGGGGATGGAGATCTGCGGGAAAGGGGGCGTTTGGCATGTGTCATCTATGAAACTCAGGGCGCCTTGGGTATGGAGATCAGTGGGTAAGCTACACGGGCAAACCAGCAGATGTTGACAATGGAGGCCTTGCGGCGGCGGCGGCGGTGGCGACCATACTAGGGTGTCGAGCGAGGGAGGGGTTGTGGTGGTGTGCGTGTATGTGTGTGTGTGTGTGCGCGCGCATGCCCGAGGAGGTTTTGGGGTGTGTGTGTGTGTGTGGAGGGGGTGTGTTTGAGGAAATGACGCGGCTACTAAATTTTTTAATACGCGGGAGTCAAACGCGGGAGTGAAATGCCTGGGCTATTGAAAATTTGGATGATGGTGCATCGCACACGGTCCGAAAATAACATCCAGTGTTATAAAACTGAAAACCCTCAAGCCGGGCAGATATTTGGAGGTAGGCAGGCGGTAGCGGGAACAACAAATATCACACACGGTCGAAACATAGTAAACATGTGTTATCAAACAGAAAAAACCTGTAGACGGGTAGATATTTTTGAGAGGGGAAGTGATACGTCTCCGTCGTATCTATAATTTCTGATTGTTCCATGCCAATATTCTACAACTTTCATATACTTTTGGTAACTTTTTATACTATTTTTTGGGACTAACATATTGATCCAGTGCCAGTTCCTGTCTGTTGCATGCTTTTTTGTTTCGCAGAAACCCAATATCAAACGGAGTCCAAGCGGGATAAAAATGGATGGAGAATTAGTTTGGAATATTTGAGATTTTCCGGAGGAAGAATCAACGCGAAACGGTGTCCGGGGTGGCCACAAGACAGGGGGGCGCCCCCCTGGGCGCGCCCTGAACTCTCATGGGCCACTCGTAAGGCGGTTGACGCTCTTATTTTGCCGCAAGAAAGCTAATTTTACGAGAAAAATCTGGGCGAAAGATTCACCCCAATCGGAGTTACGGATCTCCAGATATAAAAGAAGCGGTGAAGGGGTAGAATCTGAGAACGCAGAAACAGAGAGATAGATCCAATCTCGGAGGGCCTCTCGCCCCTCCCACGCCATGGGAGCCAAGGACCAGAGGGGAAACCCTTCTCCCATCTAGGGAGAAGGTCAAGGAAGAATAAGAAGAAGGGGGGCTCTCTCCCCCTTGCTTCCGGTGGCGCCGGAGCGCTACCGGGGGCCATCATCATCACCGCGATCTTCACCAACACCTCCGCCATCTTCACCAACATCTCCATCACCTTTCCCCATCTATATTCAGTGGTCCACTCTCCCGCAGACCGCTGTACCCTCTACTTGAACATGGTGCTTTATGCTTCATATTATTGTCCAATGATGTGTTGCCATCCTATGATGTCTGAGTAGATTTCCATTGTCCTATCGGTGATTGATGAATTGCTATGATTGGTTTGAGTTGCATGTTTTATTATTGGTGCTGTCTTATGGTGCCCTCCGTGTCGCGCAAGCGTGAGGGATCCCCGCTGTAGGGTGTTGCAATGCGTTCATGATTCGCTTATAGTGGGTTGCGTGAGTGACTGAAACACAAACCCGAGTAAGGGGATTGTTGTGTATGGGATAAAGGGGACTTGATACTTTAATGCTATGGTTGGATTTTACCTTAATGATCTTTAGTAGTTGCGGATGCTTGCTAGAGTTCCAATCATAAGTGCATATGATCCAATAAGAGAAAGTATGTTAGCCTATGCCTCTCCCTCAAATAGAATTGCAATAGTGATTATCGGTCTAGTAATGTAGTCAATTGCTTAGGGACAATTTCACAACTCCTACCACCACTTTTCCACACTCGCTATATTTACTTTATTGCACCTTTATCTAAACAACCCCTAGTTTATATTTACTTGTTCTTTATTATCTTGCAAACCTATCCTATCACACCTACAAAGTACTTCTAGTTTCATACTTGTTCTAGGTAAAGCGAACGTCAAGCGTGCATAGAGTCGTATCAGTGGCCGATAGGACTTGAGAGAGTATTTGTTCTACCTTTAGCTCCTCGTTGGGTTCGACACTCTTACTTATCAAAAGAGGCTACAACTATCCCGTATACTTGCGGGTCATCAAGACCTTTTTCTGGCGCCGTTGCCGGGGAGTCATAGCGTGGGGTGAATATTCTCGTGTGTGCTTGTTTGCTTTATCACTAAGTAATTTTTATTTGCTGTTCTTAGTTGTTTCCTATCTTTAGTTATGGATATGGAACACGAAATACCAAAAAAATTAGGTGTACTTGCTACTCATGGAGATGGGGTAACTCCTAAAACCCTTGATTCTCATTATGTGAGAGATATTATGTACTACTTTGATAATCCTGAGAAAACCCCATTCAACTTTATAATGGGAGACACGTTGGATCAACGTGAATACTTTAGGGATTATCGCTCGACACAAAAGGTGAAACTATTATGGGATCAATTTATTATGTTGTGTTGGTATGCCCGGGATCTATGCTTGAGATATGATATTACTTGTTGCTCTAGGATGAAGGCTCCACACCTTCCCTTTTCATGCAAATTTAATGATAATGAAACCTTAGCTTCTTATGCTAATGGTATATATGATTACTATGATGTGGAACAAATAGAAGAATTTGTTGCTTTTAAGGCTGCTTATGAAATTGAATCTTTGTTTGAAAAGTATGAAGTTTTTGATGATGATGGTGTTTATAGGCCTGAAAATCTTGCTATACTTAGATATTGCTATGAAAATTATGAATACAATTACTATATTGATGCATTTATGGAGAAAGTCTCTGCTGTCCAAGAAGAGACTAATATTTTGCAGGAAGCTATGCAAGAAGAAATTGATGAAACAGTGAGCTCATTGGATGAAAAAGATGATGAGGAGAGCGAAGAACAAAAGGAGGAAGAGCGGATTAGCTACCCGTACCCACCTTCTAATGAGAGTAACCCTCCAACTCATACATTGTTTAATTCCCCTTCGTGCTTACCGAAGGATGATTGCTATGATGATTAATATGATCCCTTGAATTTGTTTGAAATATCCCTTTTTGATGATGCTTGCTATGCTTGTGGCCAAGATGCCAATATGAATTATGCTTATGGAGATGAACTTGCTATAGTTCCTTATGTTAAACATGAAATTGTTGCTTGATGACCCGCAAGTATACGGGATAGTTGTAGCCTCTTTCGATAAGTAAGAGTGTCGAACCCAACGAGGAGCTAAAGGTAGAACAAATACTCTCTCAAGTCCTATCTGGCACTGATACGACTCTACGCACACTTGATGTTCGCTTTACCTAGAACAAGTATGAAACTAGAAGTACTTGGTAGGTGTAGTTGGATAGGTTTGCAAGATAATAAAGAACGCGTAAATAAAAATGTAGGGGCTGTTTAAATAAAGATGCAATAAAGTAAATATAGCGAGTGTGGAAAAGTGGTGATAGGAGTTGTGGAATTGTCCCTAAGCAATTGACTACGTTACTAGACCAATAATCACTATTGCAATTCTATTTGAGGGAGAGGCATAAGCTAACATACTTTCTCTACTTGGATCATATGCACTTATGATTGGAACTCTAGCAAGCATCCGCAACTAGTAAAGATTCATTAAGGTAAAACCCAACCATAGCATTAAAGCATCAAGTCCCCTTTTATCCCATATGCAAACAATATACTTACTCGGGTTTGTGCTTCTGTCACTCACGCCACCCACCATAAGCAAATCATAAACATATTGCAAACCCTACAGCAGGAATCCCTCATGCTTGCGCAACATGGAGGGCACAATAGGATATCACCAATAATAAAATATGCAATTCAAACCAATCATAGAAATTCATCAATGACCGATAGGACAACGAAAATCTACTCAGACATCATAGGATGGCAACACATCATCAGAAAATAATATGAAGCATAAAGCACCTTGTTCAAGTAGAGGGTACAGCGGGATGCAGGAGAGTGGACCATTGTAGATAGAGGGGGTAAGGTGATGGATATGTTGGTGAAGATGGCGGAGGTGTTGGTGAAGATCGCGGTGATGATGATGGCCCCCGGCGGTGTTCCGGCACCACCAGAAGCAAGGGGGAGAGGGCCCCCTTCTTCTTCTTCTTCCTGGACCTCCTCCCTAGATGGGAGAAGGGTTTCCCCTCTGGTCCTTGGCTCCCATGGCGTGGGAGGGGCGAGAGCCCCTCCGAGATTGGATCTATCTCTCTGTTTCTGCGTTCTGTTCTCACTCTGTTTCACCGTTTCGTGTATATATTGAGATCCGTAACTCCGATTGGCCTGAAATCTTCGCCGTGATTTTTTTTCCGAATATGAGCTTTCTTGTGGCAAAAGAAGAGCATCAACTGCCTTACAGTGGGCTCACTAGGGTAGGGGGCGCGCCCTCCTGGTACGGGCGTGGGCCCCTACCTCGTGACCACCTCGGGCACCGTCTTGCGTGGATTTTTCTTCCGGAATTTTCCATATTTTCCAAAAATAAGCTTCGCCCGTTTTTATCCTGTTTGGACTCCGTTTGATATGGATATTTTGCAAAACATAAAACATGCAACAAACAGGAACTGGCACTGGGCACTGGATCAATAAGTTAGTCCCAAAAATAATATAAAAAGTTGCCAAAAAGTATATGAAAGTGAATAATATTGGCATGGAACAATAAAAAATTATAGATACGACGGAGACGTATCAGCATCCCCAAGTTTAATTCTTGCTCGTCCTCGAGTAGGTAAATGATAAAAAAGAATAATTTTTGATGTGGAATGCTACCTAGCATAATCTTGATCATATGTCTAATCATGGCATGAATATTTAGACACGAGTGATTCAAAGCAATAGTCTATCATTTGACATAAAAACAATAATACTTCGAGCGTAGCAATAAAGCAATCATGTCTTTTGAAAACAACATGGCCAAAGGAAGTTATCCCTACAAAATCATATAGTCTGGCTGTTGCTCTATCTTCATCACAGACAGTATTTAATCATGCACAACCCCGATGACAAGCCAAGCAATTATTTCATACTTTAATAATCTCAAACTTTTTCAACTTTCACGCAATACATGAGCGTGAGCCATGGATATAGCACTATAGGTGGAATAGAAAATGATGGTGGGGGTTATGTGGAGAAGACAAAAAGGGATAAAGTCTCACATCAACTAGGCGTATCAACGGGCTATGGAGATGCCCATCAATAGATATCAATGTGAGCGAGTAGGGATTGCCATACAACAGATGCACTAGAGCTATAAGTGTATGAAAGCTCAAACTAAAACTAAGTGGGTGTGCATCCAACTTGCTTGCTCATGAAGACCTCGGGCATTTGAGGAAGCCCATCATCGGAATATACAAACCAAGTTCTAGAATGAAAATTCCCACTAGTATATGAAACTGAAAGCATAGGAGTGCTTTTATATAGTTTAAAAACACAAAAATAAAGAGGGGAACCTAAAAACTTTTCAAAAAGGAAAGTGAAAGTGAGAAAGACAAGCATTGTTGAAGTGGGAGAGCTCCTTGAACTTTGTTCATGCTCACAGAAACTTTGTGAATCTTGATTATAGAAACTTTTCATCAAAAATAATTATCCCCTTGTATAATTCCATTTTATTATAAAAATAATGTGCTAAGGTTTGCCTTTAGGATGTTTACAATGCTTGTTGGTTTGTACGGTGTAGGACAGAAACTTTGGCTGTAGTGCGCAATTTTACATTTTTTAAATGGAACGTCAATTGGTTCTGATTAATTTTGCACTGTCTTTCTATACAACTTGTTTATTTTTCCTAATTTTTGTAGAATTGTTGGGGTACCAGAAGTATGGTGGATGTTCAGATTGCTACAGACTGTTCTGTTTTTGACAGATTCTGTTTTTGATGCATAGTTTGCTTGTTTTGAAGAATCTATCAATTTATTTTAGTGGATTAAGCCATGGAAAAGTTATATTACAGTAGACACAATGCAAAAACAAAATATGAATTGGTTTGCAACAGTACTTAGAGTGGTGATTTGCTTTATTATACTAGCGAATCTTACCGAGTTTTCTGTTGAAGTTTTGTGTGGATGAAGTGTCTAATCGAGGATGTCTCGATATGAGGTAAAGGAAGAGAGGCAAGCGCTCAAGCTTGGGGATGCCCGAGGCACCCCAAGTAAATATTCAAGGAGTCTCAAGCGTCTAAGCTTGGGGATGCCCCGGAAGGCATCCCCTCTTTCTTCAACAAGTATCGGTATGTTGTCGGATTCGTTTCGTTCGTGCGATATGTGCAAGTCTTGGAGCGTCTTTTGCATTTAGTTTTCACTTTTATTTTATGCACCATGCTGGTATGAGATAGTCCTTGGTTGATTTATAGAATGCTCATTACACCTCACTTAAATCTTTTGAGTATGGCTTTATAGAATGCTTCGTGTGCTTCACTTATATCATTTGAAGTTTGGATTGCCTGTTTCTCTTCATATAGAAAACCGCCATTTGTAGAATGCTCTTTTGCTTCACTTATATTTGTTAGAGCATGGGCATATATTTTGTAGAAAGAATTAAACTCTCTTGCTTCACTTATATCTATTTAGAGAGATGATAGGAATTGGTCATTCACATGGTTAGTCATAAAATCCTACTTAAACTTGTAGATCGCTGAATATGATATGTTTGATTCCTTGCAATAGTTTTGTGATATAAAGGTGGTGATATTAGAGTCATGCTAGTGGGTGGTTGTGGATTAGTAGGAATACTTGTGTTGAGGTTTGTGATTCCCGTAGCATGCATGTATGGTGAAATGCTTTGTGATGAAGTTGGAGCACAATTTTATTTATTGATTGTCTTCCTTATGAGTGCGGTCGGGGACGAGCGATGGTCTTTTCCTACCAATCTATCCCCCTAGGAGCATGCGCGTAGTACTTTGTTTTCAATGGCTTGTAGATTTTTGCAATAAGTATATGAGTTCTTTATGACTAATGTTGAGTCCATGGATTATACGCACTCTCACCCTTCCATCATTGCTAGCCTCTTTGGTACCGTGCATTGCCCTTTCTCACCTCGAGAGTTGGTGCAAACTTCGGTGGTGCATCCAAACCCCATGATATGATACGCTCTGTCACACATAAGCCTCCTTATATCTTCCTCAAAACAGCCACCATACCAACCTCTCATGGCATTTCCATAGCCATTCCGAGATATATTGCCATGCAACTTCCATCATCATCATATACATGACTTGATCATTCATTGTCATATTGCTTTGCATGATCGTAAGATAGCTAGCATGATGTTTTCATGGCTTGTCCGATTTTTGATGTCATTGCTATGCTAGATCATTGCACATCCCCGTACACCACCGGAAGCATTCATATAGAGTCATATCTTTGTTCGAGATATCGAGTTGTAATATTGAGTTGTAAGTAAATAAAAGTGCGATGATCATCATTATTAGAGCATTGCCCCAGTGAGGAAAGGATGATGGAGACTATGATTCCCCCACAAGTCAGGATGAGACTCCAGACTTTATGAAAAATAAAAGAGGCCAAAGAAGCCCAAATAAAAAAAAGAGGCCAAAGAAGCCCACCAAAAAGAAAGAAAAAAATAAAAAAAATAAAAAATAAAAGAAAAAATGAGAGAAAAAGAGAGAAGGGGCAGTGTTACTATCCTCTTACCACACTTGTGCTTCAAAGTAGCACCATGTTCTTCATAGAGAGAGTCTCCTATGCTTTCACTTTCATATACCAGTGAGAATTTTCATTGTAGAACTTGGCTTGTATATTCTGATGATGGGCTTACTCAAATGCCCGAGGTCTTCATGAGCAAGCAAGTTGGATGCACACCCACTTAGTTTTCAGTTTGAGCTTTCATACACTTATAGCTCTAGTGCATCCGTTGCATGGCAATCCCTACTCACTCACATTGATATCAATTGATGGGCATCTCCATAGCCCGTTGATTAGATGCGTCGATGTGAGACTTTCTCCCTTTTTGTCTTCTCCACATAACCCCCACCATCATATTCTATTCCACCTATAGTGCTATATCCATGTCTCACGCTCATGTATTGCGTGAAAGTTGAATTTTTTTGAGATTACTAAAGTATGAAACAATTGCTTGGCTTGTCATCGGGTTGTGCATGATTAAATACTTTGTGTGATGAAGGTAGAGCAACAGCCAGACTATATGATTTTGTAGGGATAACTTTCTTTGGCTATGTTGTTTTGAAAAGACATGATTGTTTATTGGTACACTCGAAGTATTATTGTTTTTATGTCAAATGATAGACTATTGCTTTGAATCACTCGTGTCTTGATATTCATACCATGATTAGACATATGATCAATATTATGCTAGGTATCATTCCACATCAAAAATTATCTTTTTTATCATTTACCTACTCGATGACGAGCAGGAATTAAGCTTGGGGATGCTGATACGTCTCCGTCGTATCTATAATTTTTGATTGTTCCATGCCAATATTCTACAACTTTCATATACTTTTGGCAACTTTTTATACTATTTTTGGGACTAACATATTGATCCAGTGCCCAGTGCCAGTTCCTGTCTGTTGCATGTTTTTTTGTTTCGCAGAAATCCAATATCAAACGGAGTCCAAACGGGATAAAAACGGACGGAGAATTATTTTGGAATATTTGAGATTTTCCGGAGGAAGAATCAACGCGAAACGGTGTCCGGGGTGGCCACGAGACAGGGGGGCACGCCCTCTCCCCCTTGGGCGCACCCTAGACTCTCGTGGGCCACTAGTAAGGCGGTTGATGCTCTTCTTTTGCCGCAAGAAAGCTAATTTTACGAGAAAAATCTGGGCGAAAGATTCACCCCAATCGGAGTTACGGATCTCCAGATATAAAAGAAACGGTGATGGGGTAGAATCTGAGAACGCAGAAACAGAGAGATAGATCCAATCTCGGAGGGGCTCTCGCCCCTCCCACGCCATGGGAGCCAAGGACCAGAGGGGAAACCCTTCTCCCATCTAGGGTGAAGGTCAAGGAAGAAGAAGAAGAAGGGGGGCTCTCTCTCCCTTGCTTCCGGTGGCGCCAGAGCGCTACCGGGGGCCATCATCATCACCGCGATCTTCACCAACACCTCCGCCATCTTCACCAACATCTCCATCACCTTCCCCCATCTATATTCAGCGGTCCACTCTCCCGCAACCTGCTGTACCCTCTACTTGAACATGGTGCTTTATGCTTCATATTGTTATCCAATGATGTGTTGCCATCCTATGATGTCTGAGTAGATTTCCATTGTCCTATCGGTGATTGATGAATTGCTATGATTGGTTTGAGTTGCATGTTTTATTATTGGTGCTGTCCTATGGTGCCCTCTATGTCACGCAAGCATGAGGGATCCCCGCTGTAGGGTGTTGCAATGCGTTCATGATTAGCTTATAGTGGGTTGCGTGAGTGACTGAAACACAAACCCGAGTAAGGGGATTGTTGCGTATGGGATAAAGGGGACTTGATACTTTAATGCTATGGTTGGGTTTTACCTTAATGATCTTTAGTAGTTGCGGATGCTTGCTAGAGTTCCAATCATAAGTGCATATGATCCAAGAAGAGAAAGTATGTTAGCCTATGCCTCTCCCTCAAATAGAATTGCAATAGTGATTATCGGTCTAGTAATGTAGTCAATTGCTTAGGGACAATTTCACAACTCCCGGCACCACTTTTCCACACTTGCTATATTTACTTTATTGCATCTTTATCTAAACAACCCCTAGTTTATATTTACTTGTTCTTTATTATCTTGCAAACCTATCCTATCACACCTACAAAGTACTTCTAGTTTCATACTTGTTCTAGGTAAAGCGAACGTCAAGCATGCGTAGAGTCGTATCAGTGGCCAATATGACTTGAGAGAGTATTTGTTCTACCTTTAGCTCCTCGTTGGGTTCAACACTCTTACTTATCGAAAGAGGCTACAACTATCCCGTATACTTGCGGGTCATCAGGAAGCCTCGTGGAGCTCAATGTATTGTGTTGATGTGCGTGACAGGGGCACTGGCGTGGCACACGGTTAGTGTGAGTGAACCGTGTCTGTTGCGTCAGTCGACTTGTCTAATGTTCATAAATTTGGCGAAAATGATGCGGGAAAGGGTCAGAACATGAACACACTTGCATGTGGACCAAATATATGTATGAAAAGGGTGGTTTGATGTTCAAATACCAAATGCAACTTTGATGTTGTACCTATCTCGCAAAGCGCACGCTATTGCTTCCCCCCTCATGTCGGCAGAAGGGGAATCCTATGCTATAAACGCATGCCCGCCTCCATGGAGGTTCACCTAGCAAAGTGTGAAGTAGCAGTCCCGCCCCCATCACACACACACACGCACACACACGCATACACATGCACACATGCACACACACACACACACACACACACACATGCACACACGCACGCATGCACGCGCGCACACACACACATATTCAGTCGGCGAGAGAGGGCATCTCAGTAAGATGTATCGTATAACGTACCAAGAATAATCCACCTTGGTCGTACAAACTCTGTCTTGTTGTTGGTCAAAGTGATGGCCGTCCATGCGACCCTAGAGATGGGCTAGCTCGCCAATAATCAGGCAAGTAGCTAGTCCCCGAAGACAACCACTGCCTGCGTGTGACCCAAACATATGTATGGAGGTGTTGATGTTTCAATACACAATGGAACAACTTTGATGTGGCACCGTGCTTTGGAACCAAAAATCCACACATGGAGCGAGGGTTAGTTGACGATGCATATGTATGTCACACCACACTTCGAGCAGATGATGGGGATTCATGCATGCATGCATGCATGCATGCATAGTATGCGCTCAAACTTAATTAGGTCTGAATCTCACCATGACCTACTACGATAACACGAACCAAAAGAGGAATCCGCCATGGTACCTATTTTGTAGTCGGTCAAAGTGATCATGGATCCACGCGGGCCCACGAATATATAGGCTTGTCGCCGATAATCACGCGAGGGAGTTTACTGTTTGAAGACAACCACTACATGCATATGTATGTATGGAGGTGGTGGTGCATGCATGTCTGAATACCATTCACAACATTGATGTGGCGCATGCGTCAAAAATCGTATAGTCTCCACACAGAGCGAGATCGATTTATGACGTGTCGGGAACTAGCCACTTCGACTCGATGGGAGAGGGATTCATGTGTACACATGCATGTGTAGTGCTCAAACTATATCATTTCATCCGAGAGCATGACCTATATATTGTAATACAAAAAATAACCCCCTCCTAAATTAAATTAACATCTCTCGTTGTCATGCAAAGTAGTGATGGACCAAGCAGGCCAACAGATGGAAAGCATCGATGTCGCTGATAACCGCGTGTGTGGGTGCGAGAGGACAACCACCATCACTTTCCATGTGGGCCAAACATATGTTGAATACCCAAAATGCACAACTTTGATGTGGCACATGTCTCGAAAACCGCAAAAGTCCCCACACAGAGTGAGATTCATGAAGCGTACTACATATGTTGGTCCCCTTTCCCCTCTTCGACGCATACTATATGCTCCTATCGTAATACAACCCAAAAAGAATCCTCCTCGGTGGTGAAATTAATTAACCTCTCCCAATGTAGGTCAAAAGTGATGCATGCATCGACGATGACCTCGCGGGCCCGTAGATGGAAGTGTCACACGTGAGTGTCCTAGGATAACCACTGCCTGCATGCATGTGACCCAAAGAGGTGTTGTGTGATCTTTGAATAGTCAATGCACAACTTTGATCTGGCACGTGCCTCGGAACAGAAAAGTCCTGACACTAAGCACAGACGCATACGTAGTATATATGGCAGTCCTCTCCCACCTCTTTGACGCATACTATATACTCCCACCATAACACAAACAAAAAAGATTCTACCTTGTTGGTCAAATTAACCTCTCTGCTGGCTGTTGATCAAAGTGATGGACGACAACCTCACAGGCCCACAGAAAGCGTCACATGCGAGTGAGGTGTCGTGTAGGACAAGCACCGACTGCATGTGGCCAAAACATGTATGTATGAAAGGGTTGTGTAATGTTTTAAATAAAAAATTCATGAATCTGATGCGGCACCTGCCTCACAAAACGGCCAATCCACACGGTGGCTCACGACTCGTAGTGTAGTGCCAGCCACCCCCCACACACAACGCGCATCCACCACAACTAGGATGCATGTCTTAATTTTGAAAAAAAAACAAAGATCATTAAGACGTTTTAGCACATTGATTGATTTTCTAGGGGTATAATGTGCAAAAATCAAATTTGAGCTACATGCACATGTGACAATGCACCTAAATGGATTGGAAAAACACATGTGTCTCACTGGGTGCATATGTTTACTCCCCGTGCAAGAAATTTCAAACATTGAGAATCTCAATTTTCAAAATCTAGTACATCCAAAACTTATTTGAAATTCATGAAACTTATCATGTTGTCATATGGACAGCAATACATAGTGGCATTGTACATCTTTTTGTCAAATTTGGGACAAGTTTTGAGTAATCTTTATCTTCTTACAAATGAGATATTATTAATAATTGGGAACCAATATCGCAAATGGATTATTTATTCAAAACGTGGGCGTTAGACCAACAATTGATACGTGCCATGCTTCGGTTCAGTAATAAAGCGGCAGAATTAATCATCAAAATAGAAAAACAATATACATGTTGCCACGCGACCCTTGTGCCGTGCGAACGGGCGTGAGTTGATGGGATGCATGCGAGTAGTACGCCCCACAGGTAGACCAGGAGGCTTGCGTGGAGGTGTGTGAATTGACGGGAGGCGTGCTCGCTGCGCCGTGTCATCGGGAGATGTGCGAGTAGCTGTGTGAAATGATGGTAGACATGCCAGCAGTCCGGTTCACAGGCTCACCGGGAGGCGAGCCAGTGGTTTGACCACCGCCCGCCTCTCTCCCAGTACTCCATATTAATGGCACGCCCGAGCGGCCGGACCCCAATCCTCGCCACACACACAATCCGCTCTCTCCGCTTGCATCCTCGACGCCGCTCTTCGCCCTCAAAGCTGTCAGTGTATGAGGATGCCACTGAAGCGCTCAATCAGAGGGAGTGGCGACGCTGGGGCTGCTGAAGCACCGGAGCACGGCGTGGGGATGGAGACAGAGGTTGCCTTCGCCGCCGGCGAGGCATCACTGCACCCTGACGTCGTCGACGGTGTCGTGCTTCCATAGCCAGAGCCGGAGGTCCACATCGACTCGCGTGACGACTCGGGTGACGACTCCGATGATGACAGAGAACCGGTGAGTCATCTACACTCATTTATGTGTCAAATACATCCTAGGGTTTCTCTAGTTACTCATGCGTCCTACCTCCCCCTTTTTGGAATACAAATCATATGGTTATGTTCTCCCAATCCATGAAATTTGAGTAAGTTTCGTTAGATCTGTGTAGTGTATTCATTGTTTGAATGGTACACGTGATAAGTGATTGGTTGTTTCATCTGTGCAAATGATTTATGCTAATAATCCGACTAGGGTAAGTGTTCATGCTAATAATTTCTAGCCAGGTCTTGACAATTGATTTTGAATGAGCTATGTATATGTTTGTGCCATTATTTTCTTCAAGATTGGTCTGTGCATAGACAATTGTGCTTAAAATTCGAACCATAATCTCTGGATATGTCTAAAAAATAGCCATGAATTCCTAATCCTACTTTATGGCATGTAAACATTGATTGATGCCAAATTTTGGCAACTGCGAAATGTTCGCTAGAGATTAGTTTGTATTCCAAATTTGACGCCACATTTTTTACTATATGTATAGGTGCCGTATGATGATGTCGACAATGAGGATGAAGATGGCCAGAGGAGGTACAAGAGGGAAATCCTGAGGGAACTTTATGCAGGAATGCATAACAGGCGTATTAGGACCTGTGATAGCGGTTTTCGATGCCCATTTTGTAACCAAAATCTTCATCACATGTATCAAAGTGTTCTGGCGCATGCAAGAGGATGAGCCGTTGGCTCCTTCAAGCAGAAGTATTCTCGCAGGGTGGCGCACGCCACATACAACCTGTACCTGGAGAAGCTTCAGGATCATGCCGGCAGATGAGATGAGATGTGGGATCAAACTATGTATGGCTATGTAGTGTCTTAATGACGGTTGAACTATGTACTTATGGTTGAACTTTGCTTGTGTACGCTTATTATCTATGTCTAAGTATGTTTAATCTATGTTTACTTATGTCTAAATGTGGGATATGGATGCAATCAGTTCGGTTGATGGAATCTACCACCGTCCTGGTTTATTGGTCCCCTTTGTAATTTGTGTTAAATTTTAACCAAAGATTTAACTGACAAAATGTTACTGCAGGTCAGCAAAAATTATATCGCTAGATGCGTATTTGAACATAGTGTTCAATGATATAATTATTGGTGACATGCATAAACATTTTTTAGTTAAGTCTTTGGTCAAAATGTGGCACAAATTACAAAGGGGACCAATAAACCAGGACGGAGGTAGTACGTCAATCACACACGGTTCCCAAAACTGGAACCATGTGCAAGGACATTTATTTTCCCTGTTACGTTAATTACACACGGTTAGCTCTAGCAAACTGTTGCCTCTGAAACTCTTTGTGGGATAGAAAACCCTCACCACCAAATTCAAAAAAAACCCTCACCATCCCCACATCACAAAAACCCTCACTTCACCTGCCACCCCCTCCAGTCCCCATTCACACCTGCACAAGCTCCTCCGCGACTCTGCATGGCACCGCCTATCACTGTGGCAACCACTTTAGCTCGACGCCTGGCCGCCGCCAAGCTGCCGGCAAACCCCACCGCATTTCACCACTTCCGCTTGCCGCCGCCTATCACCATCTAATTTCTCGATGCTGCTCGCGGTCGACCCAGCTCTGCGCATGAACTTTTCAACGTAGTCAATTAACGAGAGAATTTTGCAAGTACAGACTGATAACTGGGATCAAGCAGGTATATTGTTTTTCAGGTCGATCAAGTTTCAACTGGGCTGTAGACAGCCCAGGCTTGGTTTTGTTTTTAATAGGCCCAACCCATGGCAACAACAGGGCACAAAGATCCAGCAGGTATCTACTGGCCTCTGGCCCGCCAGCCTTAGTTATATTTTGTCTTAGAACATCCACAGGTAGTTTATTACTGAATCAAACACACAACCCAATTCTATTTTCCTCTTGAAACACCATGTCCTACTTTCATTTTCTAATCTCTACCTATAGTTTTACTAGTTCATATACATGGATAATTATATTGAAAATACATAAAGTTCCCTTTTCATCTTTACATCCTTTTTTGTTGTTTTCCCTCCCAGCGCTGATTTTTTACCACTGTTTTCCCTTAAACCAACTCAATTGTCCCACGTCTTATTAGCTTACAAAAACAAAACAATATCTTTTTTTTGGCAAATCAATAAGTTCTTAAAAATAAATGTTTATCATTTCTAGATTAAAACAGTTCGGACTCCACCGATATATGCAAAATATTGTTGAACTTTTTGACTGTGGTCCTGGGTAGAAAATGGGTTGTAATAAATTCTTTAAGAATTAGCAAATGGGCTGCAAATTATTAAAAAAATAGCAAATGGGCACTATGTTGTCCGCCACAGATTTGGAGACTGACTTGTGGGCCTACTAAGTTCATGCGTACACAAGGTTTCTCAAAAAAAAGAAACTTAGTCAATAATCAACTCTACCAGCATCAGGCTGTTAGATGTCAATCCAACGACAATCGTGCTTCTTCAGTCTCTAATCTTGCTGCTCCAGCCGCCCAAACCAGCGCCGACAGAACTTCTTGCGCCCGCCTCCCATGGCCGGTTCTACTATCGGGCAGGCCTCACGGCCCCACCATACTCGCATCCCTGGCCTGGCTATCCCTCTACTCACCCACACCTCCTGTTATTCTCCGGCGACGGCAACCTCACACTGTGGCCAAACAAGTAAACCCTCGTACCCACTCCGTGTGGGAAATAACTGCCGAGTCTTCCTCGGCTCCGGGTCGTTCCCTTACTTAGCCTCACTGTCGTCCATCGCCTTGGTGCTCTCAGCACGACATGGTCAACGAGCGACATCCATCAGAAGAGGACTGTACGTGGAGAGGCTGATAGCTGGGTCCACCGCCGCATGCAAGGAAGTGCCTCATTTTTTTGCGTGTAGGAAGTGCCTCCTTATTTTGCGCAAAATAATGATTCCTCCTCCTGACAGCATTGACCCACCGGAAGGCCCCCCTGTATTTCATGAAAAAACACCCCCCGCTGACAGCTCGGATCCACGAGCTATTAGGCACAAAAATAATGAATAGCCCCGTTGTTAGGTCGGTCCTACCATATTTGCAGGCTGACTTGTGGGCCTACTAAGTTGACGCGGACGCAGGGCTTTGCCACCTTAGTCAATATAAATGATTCTAGCTGCGGTGACTGTATGATGTCCATCCAACAATCATCGTGCTTCTTGAACCTCTGGTATTCTTGCTCCTGCCGCTCAAACCAGCACCGGCCGTGCCGCCTGCTCCTGCCTCCCATGGCCGGCTGTGCTGCCACACAAGCCTCACCGCCCCACCCTACTCTCACCGCTAGCCAGGCCTTCCTTCTACTCACCCACACCCCCTGTTATTCTCCGGAGACGGCAGCCTCAAACCGCAGTCAACCCTCGTACTCCCCTCCGCATGGGCATCCACTGCTGCGTATTCCCCGGCTCCAGGTCGTTCTCTTCCTAGGTCGCGCTGTCGTCCACCACCTTGGTGTCTCGGGCGATACGGCATCGTCAACATGGTCAACGAACGACAGCCATCAGAAGAGGACTGTAAGTGGAGAGGCTGACAGCTAGGTCCATCGCCGCACACAAGGAAGTGCCTCCTTATTATGCACAAAATAATGATTCCTCCACCTGACACCTCGGACCTACCGGAAGGGCCTCTATATTTCACGAAAAAAATGTCCCCCCCCCCGACAGCTGGGGCCCACTGGCTTTATCTTCGCATGGAAGGAACTGCCTTCTTAGCCCTGACAGCTGGGACCCACCAGGTTGAAGCGAAGGTAGCGTTATTTGTCTAGCCACGAACGTGTACGTACGTAGCGGTCGATCGGTCTCTCTACGGCGACGTACCATGGCCGAGTATGGAGCAGCACGTGTTGAAGTAGAGGCGCTGACATAGCATGCACGCAATCCCGTCTATATCATGTACACGTAAGTACGCCACACTGCAATAGTAAATACGGCTACGTACATACATATGGGTGGGGTCTCTAACGCGTACGACGACTAATCTTGTTCATCGGGAGCCAACAGGCTAGGTCGGAATGGAGTAAACAGCGTCGTGTGTTCATCAGGAGTCAACCGGCTTGGACAGAACAACCGAAACGTGGCCTGGCGTACCGTAGAATGGAGGAAACGGGCCTTCTATTCGACCACATACGGTTGAAATGGGGTCCTGTTCATCGGGAAGGGTCTGGCGTACCGCAAAACAGTGGAAATGAACTTCTGTTCGAGCTCCTGCAGTCAAAACGGGTTCTTGTTGATCTAGAGAGGTGTGGCGTACCGCAAAATGAAGGAATTATCTTTGACCTCCTATGGTCTAAATGGGGGTCTTGTTCATCGGGAGGGGTGTGGCATACTGCAAAACGGGACTCCACGGGATACTGTTCATCCACAGTCGACTTCCTCCAGCCTCCACCTACTACTGTTCATCCACCGCCAACTTCCTCCAGCCTCCACCTACTACTGTTCATCCACCATCGACTTCCTCTAGCCTAGCCACTGTTCATACATGGGGTCCTATTCATCCAGCCTCCACTGGCTACTGTTCATCCAGCCCTCCACGGGGTTATGTTCATCCAGGCTCCACGGGCTACTGTTCAACAGCCCTCCATGGGGTCCTGTTCAACCAGCCCCTCCACGGGGTATTGTTCTACCAGCCCTCCATGGGATCCCTCCATCGGTTACTATTCATCCACCCCACCTCCTCCATCGGGGTACTATTCATCCAGTAGCAACGACCTCTAATACCATGGGATCCTGTTTATCCAACCCCCACCAGGAACTGTTCATCAAGAGGCAGCTTCGATCAGGTTCAGTTAGCAGCAGTAGCGAAGGAACCACTCGGGTTCAGTTAACAGCAAGGGATCGATCGAGGTTCAGTAACGTAGCTAGTGCAATCGCTCGGGTTCAGCTAGAGCCCAACGCCTCGCTCAGGTTCAATGAGAGTGCAATACCTCGCACCCACGCGCGTACGTGTACAAGAGAAACGCGCAAATCTCCATGCATCGCTCGGCCCCGACCACCCACCGTAACCGGGAACTCCCCAAAATTTTCCTCGCCCTCGCTTCTACCATAATTTTTTCCATCATGGACGACCCAGAGAATGTCATGCATGTGCGTCTCCATCCTGCCCAGGACGAAAAGCCCATTTTCTGTCATGATTTTTTGTCATAGAAGTAGGAGCCCACCACATCTATGATGATACCGGATTTGTCGCAATTATCGTCATAGAAGTGTCATAAACATGACAGAATAAAATTCGTTTGGCCCAAAATGTCATGGATGTGTCTCTTTTTTTAGTGTGAGGAGACGTCGCAGCTACTGAAAATTTCAGTAATGGTGGGTAGAGATGGTGCTGGACGAGGGAGGGAAACAGTTCTTAGGCCTCGGCTACTGCAGTTTTACTATAAGCTCCGTTCTGGAGGACTGGGGGCGATAGTTGAAGTACGATGGCTAGTAAAATTTGGGTAAAGGAATTGATGCGGGACGGGAGTACCCAAGATCACACACGGTCCAATAAGAATATATTATGTATGATAATAAGGAAAAGCATCGGAACCACCGATTTTTGCAACGCTGAAGGCGGGTAGTTTGTTTTTTGATTTCTAGCTAGCTGGTCTATTGCACATGGTTCTTCCTAATTTTCAGACGCTGACGTGGAATTCAATCTAAATAAACTACCCGCCTTTAGCTTGCGTAGGTGGTGATTTTACAGCGCACTAGCATCACACACGGTTAAGCCAGTACCTCCACCTTTGCTCGCGCTAGCGCAGTCGTGGGGATTCACAGCGCACTTTTATCGCTCACGGTTAAGCCAGTATAACCGTGTCCGTTGAGCATCATCCGAGTCTTTGCAGCAAAAAAACGTTAGAAAGGGTCATAAGATAGCCACACAAGCATGTGGCCCAAATATATATGAGTAAAAATGGTGGTCTGTGATGTTCAAAATTCCAATGCACAACTTTGACCGCGTGGGCCCACGGTTGGGCGCATGGTCGAAGATCGATGATAGGGGCCAGAAGTCAAGAACCACCTGGAAGTGGCCAAATATATTTAGGAATATAGGACGTGATGTTTAAAACTGTAAATACACAATGGAAAAATTTTGTGGCACCTACCTCACAAACCCGAAAGCACCCTTGGATATATCTATAATGACATAATGTCGTAGCTACCTAGCTAGGATGCTTGACCCAGCTCCCACTTAGTGTCAGTGGGGCGGATGCACATAATGATACTTTGGTCATAAATGCAGGTTGCCGTGACCTACCATAAGACGGACCAGTGAGTCTATCACTTGGTCAAATGACAACTGTTATTGTCGATAAAAATGGATAGAATATATATATATATATATATATATATTCTATCCATAT
>NC_041383.1:447635231-447666302 GCF_002162155.2 Triticum dicoccoides | reverse complement strand
ATAAACCGCTTGGGCCAATAGATTAAACCATCATAAAAATAGCATGAGAGGGACCACAAAACTAGCACCGCCTGCATGCTGCCCAAAATGATGTACATTGGAAGGGGTGATGTGTCTTTTCAATATCGAATAATGTACAATTTAGATGTGGTGCCTACCTCTCGATACATAGAACAACATTGAAAGCCAGGTAGTTAAGGACGAGATACGTAGGGTACGGTGTCGGCCAAACCCAACAATCCAAGCGTGTGGGAGGGAATCCTGACAACACATGAGCTCGAGCTTTGGTTGAACGACATGTGACAGTGACCAACCCTAACATGAACTAGGAGGAATCCATTCATGGCCAACACATACCCCTTGTTATCGATTAAAGGGATGATATATATACACTCGGGGAGCCCGCAGATATGCGTGTCATCACAAAAAACCACACAAGGGAGATGTGGTTGATCAGAAGACCCCCTATACACTGCATGCGGCCCAAAATTATGTATGGGTATGGTGGTGTGTGATGTGTTCAGGTACCGAATGCACAACTTCAATGGGGGCACCAACTACATTACAAACTGAACACTGTACCCGACCCCAAGCCAGGTTCAATACATACGATGTCGGTTCCCCAACTTTGAGGCAGGGGGAGGGGTTTATCGTCCAATGCATGCGCTCAAACTTTATTTGGTCTAACATGGCACACATAGCAATATGAAACCATCATGGTCAAAACCTTTTCGTATGTTGGGTCAAAGGGATAGATTGTGTGGGCCACCCTCGTCATCGATCAAGGATGATATATATAAATACCTCGGGGAGCCCACAGATATGTGTGGTGTCTATAAGCCGCACAAGGGAGACATGCTTGATCATAACACCCGGCCCCTATACCCTGCATGCGGCTCGAAAAAAATGTATGGGTCTAGTGTGTGATTTTTTCAAATACCGAAAGCACAAGTTCGATGGGGCACCAACTACATTAGTAACATTACAAATTGAACATCGTACCCCCGCGTACAGTATAAAGACGTATGATGTCGGGAACGCAACTTCAAGGCGGGTGGGGGGCGGTAGGGGCAGGGTGCTGTCTAACGCATGTGCTGAAACTTGATTTGCTCTAACACAACACATGGAGCACAGAGTAAACCCTTCTCGTGCGTTAGGTCAAAGGGATAATTTGTGTGGGCCTACAGATGTCGAGCATTCTTTGATTTCTAGAACAAAAAATAACCAATAAAAAACATAGTCTGCAAATTAGCAAAACAAGGATCCCAAGGTTTATATAATCGTCATGACAGGTCACTATAGAGACATTAATCTCTATATGACCATATCATAGCGTTTAAATGAAGCTTGAGAACAAAAAATAACCAATAAAAATCATAGTCTACAAATTAGCAAAATAAGGATTCCAAGGTTTATATAATCATCATGACAAGTCACTATAGAGAAATTTATCTCTATAATGACCGTATCATAGCGTCTAAATGAAGCTTGAGATATGCAACTTCCCATCGGGTCACCCATCCTTACACTACTCCAGCCCATGCACGCTTAACTTTTGCATTCTATTTGACTAGGCTAGCGGATGGGAAGTCACCCCTTGCTGGTAGGAATTGCCTCCTTGCTTTTAAGGCGTTTCACGTTGGTCACTGTCGGTGTCAAAACCGGCGGATCTCGGGTAGGGGGTCCCGAACTGTGCGTCTAGGCGGATGGTAACAGGAGACAAGGGACACGATGTTTTTACCCAGGTTCGGGCCCTCTCGATGGAGGTAAAACCCTACTCCTGCTTGATTGATATTGATCATATGGGTAGTACAAGAGTAGATCTACCACGAGATCAAAGAGGCTAAACCCTAGAAGCTAGCCTATGGTATGATTGTTGTTCGTCCTACGGACTAAAACCCTCCGGTTTATATAGACACCGGAGAGGGTTAGGGTTACACAGAGTCGGTTATAATGGTAGGAGATCTACATATCTGTATCGCCAAGCTTGCCTTCCACGCCAAGGAAAGTCCCATCCGGACATGGGAGAAGTCTTCAATCTTGTATCTCCATAGTCCGGGAGTCCGACCAACGGTGATAGTTCGGCTATCCGGACACCCCCTAATCCAGGACTCCCTCAGTAGCCCCTGAACTAGGCTTCAATGACGACGAGTCCGGCGCGCATATTGTCTTAGGCATTGCAAGGCGGGTCCCTCCTCCGAATACTTCATAGAAGATTTTGAACACAAGGATAGTGTCCGGCTCTGCAAAATAAGTTCCACATACCACCGTAGAGAGAATAATCTTTACACAAATTCAATCTGCTGACGTATTCTGCGGCGTGACGTCACACCACGACCAAGCCTTTATTGGAATCGTTTTTACTGTCCCACCTCAGCTTGTTTAGCGAGGTGGTTTCCTTGGCACGTCTTATCAAAGCGGAGATCGTGCCCCCTTATTCCAGGATTCTCATCAATACGGGCGTGGCTATCCCAACCGTGCCATTGATTATGGCGCTTGGGAGATAAGCGAGTTTTACCAGGCTGGTGGGGCCGCATAGTTTCGTCCGTCCATATAAGGGGATAAGGATCCACCTTTTTACCTACGCCTTCTTCCTCCTTTGCTTATCCATTTCTGCGCACTCGAGCTCCAGCGCCCAAGTCTGTACATCTCGCCTCAACCTTCCCCAGCCATGTCCGGAGCGGGAGGCAAGTGGATGGCCTCCTCTGTCACGGAGGGGCACATCAAAAAGTTGAGGAAAGCCGGATACTTGCACAACGACATTGCGCACTGGCTTCCAGACGAGGGGCAGCTCGTCCCCACCCCCAGGCCCCATGAGAGGGTGGTGTTCTTTCCCCATTTCCTCCGCGGACTGGGCTTCCCACTCCACCCATTTGTCTGGGGGTTCATGTTCTACTATGGCCTAGATTTCCATGATCTGGCCCCGAATTTCATCCTCAACATCTTAGTGTTTATCGTTGTGTGCGAGGCTGTCGGTGTACTAGAGTAGGGGTACCCTCGTATCCCGAACTTGTGCACGGGCAGTTGCAGCGCCCCGCGGCAAGGCTTGCCGGGTGACCGCCAAGGTCCTCCGTGGTTCCTTTGGAGCCATTCAAGAACAAAGTATTTAAGCTCAGGAGACAAGGCCCCGGCAAGAGGAGCTTGCCGGGAAGGCCAACCAAGGCATTTCAAGGAACTTACCCCGACGCGCCGCGCGTCCCGGCAAGGCCTGGTGAGCGACAAGCTTCCGGACCCGACAAGACAACGGCCGCGGCAAGGCGCTTGCCGCGGCAGGCTACCACTCTGTACCCACACTCCAGCACATCCACCAACGTGTCGCCCTGGGGGCCTTTCCATGCGCGCGTGGCGAGAGGCTGTGCAGCCAGCGGTGCCCGGTGGCATGCGAAGCTGACAAGACTGCCATCGTGGCGAGTGGTGGCGCCCCTGACCGTCCCTTTTTACACTGTTTGGGCGACGCAGACGGACATTTAATGCCTTTGTCCCCTGCCGTCAGGGTTAGGTAGGATGCACTGTGCAGGTGGTTGTACCAACCGCAACCCCTTTTCCACTTTTACCCTTTTCTGCGTTGCCACCTGTCGGTGACCCCTTGAGCATATAAAAGGAGGCCCATGCGCAACGTAGAGGGGGTTCGGTTCATTCGGAAGCTAGAAAAACACTTAGCTCTTTCGAGCAAGAGCACAATACAATCAGACAAGCAGCAGTAGGAGTATTATCTCTCTGGAGAGCTCCGAAGCTGGGTAAACTGCTCGTGTGCTTCGCCTCGATCCGCTCTTCGTGCGACCTCTGCCCCCCGCTGAACCGAAAGGGGCTCGGTCCGCCGGCCCCATAGGTGTTCGTGGATCAGTTTCCCCGACATCTTTGGCGCGCCAGGTAGGGGGCGTCGAGATCGTGTGAACCTGATCCGGCGTTCACACGAGCTAGATCTTCATTTTCTTCACCGACATGCCACCAAAGAAGAAGACTTCGGCGGCAGCTGCTCCGTCCACGTCACTTCCACCACCACTGGAGCAAACGGGTGGTGGAGTGGACGCCGGCGGAAGGACGGACGTCGACGAGGAAGCTTACGATGCTGCCAGGTCCAAGGACAAGGCTGCACAGACCTCGGCGTCCGTACATGTTCCGCGCCCATCTTAGGAGGCGCAGGACCGACAGCGTCATGGTACTCGCAGTACCATACGTTTGTTGGGCCAAGATCGAGCTGGTGGATCTCGGGGTGCTCAAGACCAGCATGCACTCCAACATGCTGGCACGAGCGAGACACGGTCGCCTGGACGGGATGCTGCTCCTTCTAACATAGTTAGAAGTCCGAGCATATCCCGCTCCTCGCACCATTTGCCACTGCCGCCGACCACTCCAGTAGAAGCTTTGGCGCGAGTTCAACTGCTCCTGGATTACCCTCCAGCGGAAGACAAGATCGACCAATGGAGGGCCACCATTCAGAGTCTCATCGGCTTTGCCAAGGGCGACACTCCGCGGCAGCCAAGTGCATCGCGGCCGCGGCAGGACTGCCAGACACGAGCCGGTGGTGACGAAACCGGTGGGGGTGCAACCACCATGCACTCTCCATCCTGAAGGCCAAGATCGCCGACTCGTCGGATCCACCGCGACAGCGACTCCACCGCATCGTCAGATCCACGAGCCCATCGCGATCGGCGCCAAGTTCTTCACGAACAACAGGAAGAAGACGCTCATACTCGCATCGAGCGCCGGAGAGAAGCGCGACGTCAATCCGACAAGCGCGTTGGGCCCTCTGTTGACGTGCATGCACCAGGGGAACCAGGCGACTTGCCGTACACGGTAGGTTGCCCTGCGTTCACTCGTGAGCTGCGGCAAGTCCAGTGGCCCAGTACGAAGAATTTCAAGCCAGATGTACCAGAGAAGTACGACGACAAGTCGCATCCGTCGGAGTTCCTCAGCATCTACACCATCGCGGTGCAAGCTGCTGGGGGGCGGGACGACAAGATCCTTGCCAACTACTTCCCGCTGGTGCTCAAGCCCAATGTCAGATCCTGGCTCATGCACTTGCCGGACAACTCCATATCCTCCTGGGCAGATCTATGCCATCAGTTTGTCGGCGCCTTTACAGGCGGCCACAAGCCTCATGGCCAAGAGAGTGACCTTCATCTGCTCGCCCAGAAGGAAGGAGAGCCCCTGCGCAAGTACATTCAGAGATTCATCCGCGTACAGCACAACATCCTAGATGTCCACCCTGCCGCGGTAATCAGCGCGTTCCATCAGAACGTGCGGAACCGCAGGATGCGGGAGGAGATGGCGATGTGCAAGATCAGAGACTTCAGTGAGCTATATGCCCTGGCCGACAAGTGTGCACATGCTGAGGAAGGGAGGAAACTCCCCGGAGAGAATACAGGAGCAGGAGGATCTGATAGTGAGGAGATTGCCCCGGCAAGGAAGAACCGGCGGCGGAACAACAGGAAGAAGAAAGGCAAAGAGGTGCTGGTCGTTGAGCAGTCCGGCAAGAAGCCCAAAGCTGGTAGCTCCGGCAAGGAGGTTGCCACAGATGTGGCGGTCGCCGACAAGCAGGACGGCACCAACAAGCAATACTGCAAGATCCACCGCACCAAGGGCCATGACCTCCAGAGCTGCAAGAAGGTCGAGCAGCTTGTTGAGCGGCAAAAGGCTGAATACGAGCGGCGCGACAAGGAGAAAGCCCAGGAAGGTGCTGGAGGAGCTAGCAAGAAACGTCCCAGCCGAGGAGGACGCCGCGACAAGGCCAAGCAGCGACAAGGAGACAGACCTCCCCGCGGCCGCAACAAGGATGAAGATGACGACGACGATGAAGATATGGATGAAGATGAGACCGATGAGCAGGAGTTCCAGAAAGCCACAGAGGTCCTGTGCGTTGATGGTGGTGCTTCTCTGCATACTTCACACCGCCAGCTCAAGCAGTGGGTGCGGGAAGTCAATGCAGCAGAACCACCCATCGAGTCACGCAAGCCTCTGAAATGGTCCATCACGCCTATCATCTTTGATATTGAGGACCACCCTGATCGCATAACTGCGGTCGGGTGCTTGCCGATGTTGGTTTCACCAACTATCCACAACCTCAAGGTCACTAAGATGCTAGTTGACGGCGGGGCCGGCTTAAACTTGATCTCCTCCGCGGTACTCCAGAAACTCCAGATCCCTGATAGCGAGCTCGAAGAGACCGGCACATTCCAAGGAATCAATCCGGGGAGGAGCAAGCCGAAGGGAAAGATCACGTTGCCAGTGACATTTGGCAGCAAGCTGAACTTCAGGACTGAGAGGGTCACTTTTGACGTTGCTGACTTTCCATTGCCTTACAATGGGATACTTGGCCGTCCAGCACTCGCCAAGTTCATGGCAGCCTCTCACTATGCATACAACGTACTGAAGATGCCAGGCCCGATAAGTGTCATCTCTGTCCCTGTCGACAAGAAGGATGCTCTTATCTGCGCCGACAAGATCTACCGGGAAGCAGCATCCGCAATAGATCGCAAGTCACTTGCCGCTGAAGCTCCCGGGGCGAAGAAGATCAAGTCCGGCAAGAGCTCTGATGCCCACTCTGGCAAGCGCACCTCTTCGGAGTGCTGCGCTACCGTCGAGGACGCACCATCGAGCTCCACCGGCAAGTGTAAGAAGACAATGGCAGCTCCACCAGAGACCAAGAAGGTGTCCCCCAAGGAGGACGGCACTGGTGGTACCTTCACCATCAGTGCCACTCTCGATCCTAAATAGGAAAGCGCGCTCGTTGCTTTCCTGCGGGCGAACATCGACGTGTTTGCATGGCAACCGTCTGACATCCCCGGTGTTCCCAGGAAAGTAATCGAGCACCATCTTGCCGTTTGTCCTCATGCGCGACCCGTCAAGCAGAAAGTCAGGAAACAGGCATTGGAGCACCAAGAATTCATTGCAGAAGAGATCAAGAAATTGGAAGCAGCAGGCCTTGTCAGAGGATTGCTCCATCCTACGTGGTTGGCCAATCATGTAGTCGTGCGCAAGGCAAACGGGAAATGGAGGCTTTGTATTGACTTTACCGATGTTAATAAAGCTTGCCCCAAAGACCCATTTCCCTTGCCGCGCATCGACCAGATTGTTGACTCCACGGCCGGATGTGACTTGCTTTCATTTCTTGATGCATACTCAGGATATCATCAGATCTTCATGGCAGAAGAGGATGAGGAGAAGACCGCATTCATTACCCCATGTGGCACATATTGTTTCATACGGATGCCTTTCGGTTTGAAGAATGCTGGTTCAACATTTGCAAGGGTAGTCCATGACGCTTTTGAACCGCAAATACACAGAAATGAGGAAGCATACATGGATGACATAGTGGTCAAGAGCAAGGACAAAGCAACTCTGATTCAAGATTTGGACGAAACCTTTGCAAATCTGCGCAAGATCAACCTCAAGCTTAACCCCGAGAAGTGCGTGTTTGGAGTCCCCTCCGGCAAGCTTCTCAGGTTTTTCGTGTCTCAACGGGGAATTGAAGCCAATCCCGACAAGATCAAGGCCATTGAGCAGATTGAAGCTCCAAAGCGCGTCAAGGATGTACGAAGACTTGCCGGTTGCGTAGCTGCTCTCAGCAGGTTTATCTCTAGGTCTACTGAGCGCGCCCTGCCATTTTTCAAATTTTTGAAAAAGGCAGGTCCAATGAAATGGACTCCGGAGGCGGAGGCTGCGCTGCAGGACTTGAAGAGATACCTGTCCTCCACTCCAACACTTGTCGCACCTAAACCACAAGAGAAGTTGCTGCTGTATATAGCGGCAACCAATCAAGTGGTTAGTGCTGCGTTAGTGGCGGAGAGGGAGGCGGATGATGAGCCAGCAACCACGGCAGGTACATCCAGCGACAAGCAGAGGACTTCACCGGCAAGCTCTGGTCCCGACAAGGATGGATCTGCGCAGGAGCATGAGAAGATGCAGATGAGAATGGTGCAGCGCCCAGTTTACTTTGTCAGTTCCCTCCTGCAGGGGGCTAGATCAAGGTACTATGGTGTGCAGAAATTGCTTTTTGGCCTTCTCATGGCCTCAAGGAAGCTGCGCCATTACTTCCAAGCACATGAGATCACAGTCGTCACTCGTTTTCCGCTGAAGAGGATACTGCAAAATCCCGAAGCAACAGGCAGGATTGTCGAGTGGGCACTGGAACTGTCAAGCTTTGGCCTCAAGTTTGAGAGCACTTCAACTATCCAAAGCAGAGCATTGGCAGAGTTCATAGCAGAATGGACGCCAACACCAAATGAAGAAATTCCAGAAACGAGAATCCCCGTCTAGAAAGCAAGCAAAGAGTGGCTGATGTACTTTGATGGTGCCTTCTCGCTGCAAGGCGCCGGTGCGGGCGTGCTACTTGTGGCACCCACCGGAGAGCACCTCAAGTACGTAGTCCAGATGCACTTTCCCAAGGAGCAAGCAACGAACAATACTGCAGAGTATGAAGGATTGCTTGCCGGTCTCAGGATCGCAGCAGACCTTGGGATCAAGAAGCTCATTGTCAGGGGTGACTCACAGCTTGTCATCCGCCAAGTGAACAAGAATTACCAGAGTCCGTTGATGGAAGCTTATGTTGATGAAGTGAGAAAGCTAGAAGAGCACTTTGACGGTCTGCAGATGGAACATGTTCCAAGAGCTCAGAACGACATTGCCGATGGCCTGTCAAAGTGCACCGCACTGAAGTTACCTGTGGAACCAGGGATCTTTGTGCTCAAGCTGACTCAACCATCCGTAACGCCATCAACTGGGCAGAGCAAGAAGAGGAAGTTGATTTCTGGTGACTACTTTCCGGCAGAGCTCCCCGAAGCCACCGCCAACAAGGTCCCCAAGATCAACACCAAGGACGCTGAGGAGCAGTCTGCTCCGGCAAGCCTTAGGGTTTGTTCCATTGAAGCAGACTCTCCCGACAAGTTTTGCTCCGGCAAGCTTGCCGGGGAACATCAAGCTCCGGCAGAGCCGCAAGTTCTTGCCGTAGAAGCAGATGTTCCCGCAGCAGCAGATGTGCCTTTAGTCCTTGTTGTCGAGCCGCAAGCTCCAGCATGAGCACAGCAGATTGTCCATTTCCTTCAGACAGGAGAACTTCCCGAAGAGCAAGAAGAAGCGGAAAGAGTAGCCCGGCAGTCAAGTATGTACCAGTTTGTCGACAACACACTGTACAGAAGAAGACTCAACGGTGTGAAATTGAAGTGTATTCACCGGGAAGACGGACAAAAGCTGTTGGCAGAGATACATGGAGGTATATGTGGTCACCACATTGGCGCAAGAGCACTTGCCGGCAAAGTGTTCCGGCAAGGTTTCTTTTGGCCGACAGCCCTCCAGGATGCAACTGCACAAGTAACTAAGTGTGAAGCGTGCCAGTTCCATTCCAAGCAGATACACCAGCCAGCTCAAGCTCTCCAGACGATCCCTTTATCCTGGCCATTTTCGGTCTGGGGGCTCGATATCCTCGGCCCCTTTCCCCGAGCTGTCGGGGGCTTTGAGTACTTGTACGTCGCAATCGAAAAGTTCACAAAGTGGCCGGAAGTGGAACCAGTGAGGAAGGTGACAGCACAGTCAGCAGTCAAGTTCTTCAGGTCGATTGTTTGCCGTTTCGGGATCCCTAACAGGATCACCACCGACAACGGCACGCAATTCGCGAGCCGCACCTTCATGCAGTACGTCCAAGACCTTGGCGCCAAGGTCTGCTTCGCTTCTGTTGCTCATCCGAGAAGCAACGGTCAAGCAGAGAGGGCAAATGCTGAAGTGCTGCGCGGGCTCAAGACTAGAACTTTCGACAGGATCTGCAAGTGCGGAAGGAACTGGATCGAGGAGCTGCCGGTGGTTCTTTGGTCGATCAGGATGATGCCAAATCGAGCCACTGGTCAGACACCTTTCGCTCTAGTCTATGGAGCAGAGGCAGTTCTCCCCACGGAACTCGTATACGGATCACCTCGAGTGCTCGCTTATGATGAGCTTGAGCAAGAGTAGCTGCGACAAGATGACGCGCTGCTCCTTGAGGAGGACCGTCTTCAGGCTGCTGTACGAGCTGCTCGATACCAGCAAGCTTTGTGCCGCTACCATAGCCGCAAAGTTAATGCCAGAAGCTTCGAGGAAGGCGACCTTGTTCTTCGGCGCGTTCAGTCCGCCAAGAATTCCAACAAGTTGACGCCAAAGTGGGAAGGCCCTTACCGGGTGAAACGAGTCACTAGGCCTGGTGCTGTCTGCCTTGAGACCGAAGATGGCACTCCGATGAGCAACTCCTGGAACATTGAGCATCTTCGTAAGTTTTACCCGTAGGGCGCGGTTGCCGGAACCCGTTCCGGCAACCACCTTTTGTACAAGTCTTGTCGATGTTGCATGTAATCCTTTGTACAAAGCCGGGCGCAGATCCCGTGCATAAGTAAAGCTCATGTGCTCCGCACATCTTGTCAATTTCATGCTTTCTACCTTATATTTGCATGCATTATCTGACACTTTGTGCAGCACCTACCCCCGGTAAGCAATAACGAGCCGGAAGGCACCATATCTTTATTTTCTCTTCTTTCTTTTTCTAGTAAAGGAAAGCAAGGTTCCCTCGCACACAAGTTTGCCGGGGGGAAAGGAGAAGATTATGATGTGGACCAGGCATCATTCAAGTAAGTTTCGCCTTGCCGGAAAGCAAACGACAGAAAAGATAAGTTGCCAAAGTTTGAGCAATCAATTTTTAATTTTTTTTAAGTTATCTTCCTTGAACGATCGTACTTTGTATGGTAAACCTGTGCGCGGAGGAACCAACTCGTAGCTAGTTGCGCCCTTACTTTGTTTCGAGTCCGCTCAACAACTTAAGTGAGCTGCGACTAGTTGCGACAAGGTTTCTTGTCGGTAGCGGCACTGCCAGCAGGCCGCTGACGTCCCGCACTCAGCGCTCGCGGCTAAGGTGCCTACGCCGGCAAGTTCCCTAAAAGCGTAGGGCAGAAACATACAAAGGAAGGAATCAAGTAAAGGGTATAACATAGCAAATCTCTACCCAAAATAGAGTTATATTACAAGATAGCTTGTCGCAGCTCTAATAGATTGTTCTCATGACATGACTAGCAGCGACAAGAAAAAGAAAAAGAAACGGGCGGCCTAATCTACGCGATCGCCCTCAACCCTCTTGATTTCGCTCACCTTGTCCACAATGGGTGCAACAAGGGCCTTGAGCGCATCCAGATCAGCATCCGGCGGCAAGGATTTGAGGACGTTGGTGAGGTTGAGGCCTGGATTGCGGAAGGCCACCTTCATCAGCACCTTCTGGAGAGCTCCTGCGCAGATCTTGCGCGACTCGTCGGCCAGCTGCTTTGGGATCTTCTCCCGGAGTCGCTGGAGTGCCGTCGCCACGCCCTTGAAGAACAAGCTGAGCTTGGAGCTAGGTTGGAGGTGCTCGTCGGAGGAGTACCCGAGATCCTCCACCCCCAGCTGCGCCAACTCCCCGTCGATGGCGGCGGCAATATTCACCAGGCCCTCGGTCTAGTGCTCCACGGTCTCCCTGAAGGCGTCGTGGGCGGCAGCAGTGCTCGCCAACAGCGCCTGTTGGAAATATGCCCTAGAGGCAATAATAAAAGTGTTATTATTATATTTCCTTGTTCATGATAATTGTCTTTTATTCATGCTATAACTGTATTATCCGGAAATCATAATACACGTGTGAATACATAGATCACAATATGTCCCTAGTGAGACTCTAGTTGACTAGCTCGTTGTGATCAACAGATAGTCATGGTTTCCTGGCTATGGACATTGGATGTCGTTGATAACGGGATCACATCATTAGGAGAATGATGTGATGGACAAGACCCAATCCTAAGCCTAGCACAAAGATCGTGTAGTTCGTTTGCTAGAGCTTTGCCAATGTCAAGTATCTCTTCCTTTGACCATGAGAGCGTGTAACTCCTGGATACCGTAGGAGTGCTTTGGGTGTATCAAACGTCACAACGTAACTGGGTGACTATAAAGGTGCACTACAGGTATCTCCGAAAGTATCTATTGTTTTATGCGGATCGAGACTGGGATTTGTCACTCCGTGTAAACGGAGAGGTATCTCTGGGCCCACTCGGTAGGACATCATCATATGCGCAATTTGACCAAGGAGTTGATCACAGGATGATGTGTTACGGAACGAGTAAAGTGACTTGCCGGTAACAAGATTGAACAAGGTATTGGATACCGACGATCGAATCTCGGGCAAGTAACATACCGATAGACAAAGGGAATTGAATACGGGATCGATTAAGTCCTTGACATCGTGGTTCATCCGATGAGATCATCGTGGAACATGTGGGAGCCATCATGGGTATCCAGATCCCGCTGTTGGTTATTGACCGGAGAACGTCTCGGTCATGTCTGCATGTCTCCCGAACCCGTAGGGTCTACACACTTAAGGTTCGATGACGCTAGGGTTATAAAGGAAGTTTGCATGTGGTTACCGAATGTTGTTCGGAGTCCCGGATGAGATCCCGGACGTCACGAGGAGTTCCGGAATGGTCCGGAGGTAAAGATTTATATATGGGAAGTCCTATTTTGGCCACCGGAAAATGTTCAGGATTTTTCGGTATTGTACCGGGAAGGTTCTAGAAGGTTCTGGAGTGGGGCCCACCTGCATGGGGGGACCCACATGAACGTGGGTAGTGGGGGCAAGGCCCCACACCCCTGGTCAAGGCGCACCAAGATCCCCCCTTAGAAGGAATAAGATCATATCCCGAAGGGATAAGATCAAGATCCCTAAAAAGGGGGGATAACAATCGGTGGGGAAGGAAATGATGGGATTTCTTTCCTCCCACCTTGTCCAACGCCCCAATGGACTTGGAGGGCAAGAAACCAGCCCCTCCACCCCTATATATAGTGGGGAGATGCATGGGAGCTTAACACGAAGTTCTGGCGCAGCCCTTCCCCTCTCCCAAGTCCTCCTCCTCTCCCGCGGTGCTTGGCGAAGCCCTGCGGGATTGCCACGCTCCTCCACCACCACCACGCCGTTGTGCTGCTGTTGGATGGAGTCTTCCTCAACCTCTCCCTCTCTCCTTGCTGGATCAAGGCGTGGGAGACGTCATCGGGCTGTACGTGTGTTGAACGCGGAGGTGCCGTGCGTTCGGCACTTGATCATCGGTGATTTGAATCACGACGAGTACGACTCCATCAACCCCGTTCACTTGAACGCTTCCGCTTAGCGATCTACAAGGGTATGTAGATGCACTCTCCTTCTACTCGTTGCTGGTCTCTCCATAGATAGATCTTGGTGACACGTAGGAAAATTTTGAATTTCTGCTACGTTCCCCAACAGTGGCATCATGAGCTAGGTCTATTGCGTAGATTCTTTGCACGAGTAGAACACAAAGTAGTTGTGGGCGTTGATGTTGTTCAATATGCTTAACGTTACTAGTCCAATCTTGTTTCGACGGTATTGTAGGATGAAGCGGCCCGGACCGACCTTACACGTACTCTTACGTGAGACAGGTTCCACCGATTGACATGCACTTGATGCATAAGGTGGCTAGCGGGTGCCAGTCTCTCCCACTTTAGTCGGAACGGATTCGATGAAAAGGGTCCTTATGAAGGGTAAATAGCAATTGGCATATCACGTTGTGGTTTTGCGTAGGTAAGAAACGTTCTTGCTAGAAACCCATAGCAGCCACGTAAAACATGCAACAACAATTAGAGGACGTCTAACTTGTTTTTGCAGGGTATGCTATGTGATGTGATATGGCCAAGAGGAATGTGATGAATGATATGTGATGTATGAGATTGATCATGTTCTTGTAATAGGAATCACGACTTGCATGTCGATGAGTATGACAACCGGCAGGAGCCATAGGAGTTGTCTTTATTTATTGTATGACCTGCGTGTCATTGAACAACGCCATGTAAATTACTTTACTTTATTGCTAAACGCGTTAGCCATAGAAGTAGAAGTAGTCGTTGGCGTGACAACTTCATGAAGACACGATGATGGAGATCATGGTGTCATGCCGGTGACGATGATGATCATGGAGCCCCGAAGATGAAGATCAAAAGGAGCAAAATGATATTGGCCATATCATGTCACTATTTGATTGCATGTGATGTTTATCATGTTTATGCATCTTGTTTACTTAGGACGACGGTAGTAAATAAGATGATCCCTTACAAAATTTCAAGAAGTGTTCTCCCCTAACTGTGCACCGTTGCTACAGTTCGTCGCTTCTAAGCACCACGTGATGATCGGGTGTGATGGATTCTTATGTTCACATACAACGGGTGTAAGACAGTTTTACACAGCGAAAACACTTAGGGTTAACTTGACGAGCCTAGCATGTGCAGACATGGCCTCGGAACACGGAGACCGAAAGGTCGAGCATGAGTCGTATAGTAGATACGATCAACATGAAGATGTTCACCGATGATGACTAGTCCGTCTCACGTGATGATCGGACACGGCCTAGTTGACTCGGATCATGTGATCACTTAGATGACCAGAGGGATGTCTATCTAAGTGGGAGTTCATAAGATGAACTTAATTATCCTGAACATAGTAAAAAGACCTTTTGCAAATTATGTCGTAGTTCATGCTATAGTTCTACTGTTTTAGTTATGTTCCTAGAGAAAATATAGTTGAAAGTTGACAGTAGCGATTATGCGGACACTAGAACGCTTATGTCCTTAATGCACTGCTTAGTGTGCTGAACCCCAAACGTCGTTTGTGGATGTTTCGAACATCGAACATACACGTTTTGATAACTATGTGATAGTTCAGTTAAATGGTTTAAGTAGAGGCACCAAAGACGTTTTCGAAACGTCGAGGAACATATGAGATGTTTCGAGGGCTGAAATTGGGATTTCAGGCTCGTGCCCACGTCAAGAGGTATGAGACCTCCAACAATTTTCTGAGCCTACAAACTAAGGGAGAAAAGCTCAATCGTTGAGCTTGTGCTCAGATTGTGTGAGTGCAACAATCACTTGAATTGAGTGGGAGTTGATCTTCCAAATGAGATAGTGATGTTTCTCCAAAGTCATTGCCACCGAGCTGCTAGAGCTTCGTGATGAACTATAACATATCAGGGATAAATAAGATGATCCTTGAGGTATTCACGATGTTTGACACCGCGAAAGTAGAAATCAAGAAGGAGCATCAATTGTTGATGGTTGGTGAAACCACTAGTTTCAAGAAGGGCAAGGGCAAGAAGGGATACTTCATGAAACGGCAAATCAGCTGCTGCTCCAGTGAAGAAACCCAAGGTTGAACCCAAACCCGAGACTAAGTGCTTCTGTGATAAGGGGAACAACCACTGGAGCAGAATTACCCTAGATACTTGGTAGATGAGAAGGCTGGCAAAGTCGATAGAAGTATATTGGATATACATTGTGTTGATGTGTACTTTACTAGTACTCCTAGTAGCACCAGGGTATTAGATACCGGTTCGGTTGCTAAGTGTTAGTAACTCGAAATAAAAGCTACGGAATAAACGGAGACTAGCTAAAGGTGAGATGACGATATGTGTTGGAAGTGTTTCCAATGTTGATATGATCAAGCATCACACGCTCCCTCTACCATCGAGATTGGTGTTTGCGTTGAGCATAGACATGATTGGATTATGTCTATCGCAATACGATTATTCATTTAAGGAGAATAATGGTTACTCTGTTTATTTGAATAATACTTTCAATGGTCTTACACCTAAAATGAATGGTTTATTGAATCTCGATCGTAGTGATACACATGTTCATGCCAAAAGATATAAGATAGTAATGATAGTACCACTTGCTTGTGGCACTGCCATGTAAGTCGTAATGGTATAAAACGCATGAAGAAGCTCCATGTTGATGGATCTTTGGACTCACTCGTTTTAGAAAAGTTTGAGACATGCGAACCATGTCTATTGGTGTATACGCATGAAGAAACTCCATGCAGATGGATCGTTTGGACTCACTTGATTTTGAATCACTTGAGATATGCAAATCATACCACATGGGCAAGATGACTGAAAAGCCTCATTTTCAGTAAGATGGAACAAGATAGCAACTTGTTGGAAGTAACACATTTTGATGTGTGTAGTCCAATGAGTGCTGAGGCATGCAGTGAATATCGTTATGATCTTACTTCACAGATGATTCGAGTAGATGTTGAGAATATTTACATGATGAAACACAAGTCTGAATTATTGAATGGTTCAAGTAATTTCAGACTGAAGTAGAAGATCATTGTGACAAGAGGATAAAATGTCTATGATATGATCATAGAGATGAATATCTGAGTTACGAGTTTTGGCACACAATTAAGACATTGTGGAAATTGTTTCGCAATTAATACCGCCTGGAACACCATAGTGTGATGGTGTGTCCGAACATCATAGTTGCACCCTATTGTATATGGTGCGTACCATGATGTCTCTTATCGAATTACCACTATTGTTCATGGGTTAGGCATTAGAGACAACCACATTCACTTTAAATAGGGTACCACGTAATTCCGTTGAGATGACACCGGTTTAGAGAAACCTATGCTGTCATTTCTTAAAGGTTTGGGGCTGCGACGCTTATGTGAAAAAGTTTCAGCTTGATAAGCTCGAACCCAAAGCGGATAAAATGCATCTTCATAGGACACCCAAAACAGTTGGGTATACCTCCTAATTCAGATCTGAAAGCAATATGAATTGTTTCTTGAATCGGGTCCTTTCTCGAGGAAAGGTTTCTCTCGAAAGAATTGAGTGGGAGGATGGTGGAGACTTGATGAGGTTACTGAACCATCACTTCAACTAGTGTGTAGCAGGGCACAGGAAGTTGTTCCTGTGGCACCTACACCAATTGAAGTGGAAGCTTATGATAGTGATCATGAAGTTTCGGATCAAGTCACTACCGTACCTCGTAGGGTGACAAGGATGTGTACTGCTTCAGAGTGGTACAGTAATCCTGTCTTGAAGAACATGTTGCTAGACAACAATGAACCTATGAGTTATGGAGAAGCGATGGTGGGCCCAAATTCCGACAAATGGTTAGAAACCATGAAATCCGAGATAGGATCCATGTATCAGAACAAAGCATGGACTTTGGTGGACTTGCCCAATGATTGGCAAGCCATTAAGATAAATGGATCTTTAAGAAGAAGACGGACGTGGATGGTAATGTCACCATCTATGAAGCTCGACTTGTGGCGAAGATTTTTTCACAAGTTCAAGGAGTTGACTACGATGAGATTTTCTCATCCGTAGCGATGCTTAAGTCCGTCGGATTCATGTTAGCATAAGCTGCATTTATGAAATCTGGCAGATGGATGTCAAGACGAGTTTCCTTACCAGTTTTCATAAGGAAAGGTTGTATGTGATACAATCAGAAAAGTTTTGTCGATCCTAAGGATGCTAAAAGGTATGCTGGCTCCAGCGATCCTTCTAAGGACTTGAGTGAGCATCTCGGAGTTGGAATGTGTGCTTTGATGATGATCAAAGATTTTGGGTTTGTACAAAGTTTACGAGAAACTTGTATTTCCAAAGAAGTGAGTGGGAGCACTATAGAATTTCTGATGAGTATATGTTGTTGACATATTGTTGATCAGAAATGACGTAGAATTTCTGGAAAGCATATAGGGTTACTTCGAAAGTGTTTTTCAATGGAAAGCCTGGATTAAGCTACTTGAACATTGAGCATCAAGATCTATAAGGATAGATCAAAATGCTTAATAATACTTTCAAATGAGCACATACCTTGACATGATCTTGAAGGTGTTCAAGATGGACCAGTCAAAGAAGGAGTTCTTGCCTGAGTTGTAAGGTACGAAGTTAGGACTTAAAGCTCGACCACGGCAGAAAAAAGAGAAAGGACGAAGGTCGTCCCCTATACTTTAGACGTAGGCTCTACAGTATGCCATGCTGAGTACTGCACCTGAAGTGTGCCTTGCCATGAGTCAGTCAAGGGGTACAAGAGTGATCCAAGAATGGATCACAGGACAGCGGTCAAAGTTATCCTTAGAAATTAGTGGACTAAGGAATTTTTCTCGATTTTGGAGGTGGTAAAAGAGTTCGTCGTAAAGGGTTACGTCGATGCAAGCTTGACACCTATCCGGATAGCTCTGAGTAGAGATACCGGATACATATAATGGAGCAACAATTTAGAATAGCTCCAAGTAGAACAGTTATTTGGATTAGCTCCAAATAGAGCCTCGTAGCTACATCTAGGAGATGACATAGAGATTTGTAAAACACACACGGATCTGAAAGGTTCGGACCCGTTGACTAAAACCTCTCTCACAAGCAACATGATCAAACCTAAAACTCTTGGGTATTAGTCACATGGCGATATGACCTGTGAGTGTTAATCACATGGCGATGTGAACTAGATTATTGACTCTAGTGCAAGTGGGAGACTGTTGGAAATATGCCCTAGAGGCAATAATAAAAGTGTTATTATTATATTTCCTTGTTCATGATAATTGTCTTTTATTCATGCTATAACTGTATTATCCGGAAATCGTAATACACGTGTGAATACATAGACCACAATATGTCCCTAGTGAGCCTCTAGTTGACTAGCTCGTTGTGATCAACAGATAGTCATGGTTTCCTAGCTATGGACATTGGATGTCGTTGATAACGGGATCACATCATTAGGAGAATGATGTGATGGACAAGACCCACTCCTAAGCCTAGCACAAAGATCGTGTAGTTTGTTTGCTAGAGCTTTGCCAATGTCAAGTATCTCTTCCTTTGACCATGAGAGCGTGTAACTCCTGGATACCGTAGGAGTGCTTTGGGTGTATCAAACGTCACAACGTAACTGGGTGACTATAAAGGTGCACTACAGGTATCTCCGAAAGTATCTATTGTTTTATGCGGATCGAGACTGGGATTTGTCACTCCGTGTAAACGGAGAGGTATCTCTGGGCCAACTCGGTAGGACATCATCATATGCGCAATGTGACCAAGGAGTTGATCACAGGATGATGTGTTACGGAACGAGTAAAGTGACTTGCCGGTAACGAGATTGAACAAGGTATTGGATACCGACGATCGAATCTCGGGCAAGTAACATACCGATAGACAAAGGGAATTGAATACGGGATCAATTAAGTCCTTGACATCGTGGTTCATCCGATGAGATCATCGTGGAACATGTGGGAGCCATCATGGGTATCCAGATCCCGCTGTTGGTTATTGACCGGAGAACGTCTCGGTCATGTCTGCATGTCTCCCGAACCCGTAGGGTCTACACACTTAAGGTTCGATGACGCTAGGGTTATAAAGGAAGTTTGTATGTGGTTACCGAATGTTTTTCGGAGTCCCGGATGAGATCCCGGATGTCACGAGGAGTTCCGGAATGGTCCGGAGGTAAAGATTTATATATGGGAAGTCCTATTTTGGCCACCGGAAAATGTTCGGGATTTTTCGGTATTGTACCGGGAAGGTTCTAGAAGGTTCTGGAGTGGGGCCCACCTGCATGGGGGGACCCACATGAACATGGGTAGTGGGGGAATGGCCCCACACCCCTGGTCAAGGCGCACCAAGATCCCCCCTTAGAAGGAATAAGATCATATCCCGAAGGGATAAGATCAAGATCCCTAAAAAGGGGGGATAACAATCGGTGGGGAAGGAAATGATGGGATTTCTTTCCTCCCACCTTGGCCAACGCCCCAATGGACTTGGAGGGCAAGAAACCAGCCCCTCCACCCCTATATATAGCGGGGAGACGCATGGGAGCTTAACACGAAGTTCTGGCGCAGCCCTTCCCCTCTCCCAAGTCCTCCTCCTCTCCCGCGGTGCTTGGCGAAGCCGTGCGGGATTGCCACGCTCCTCCACCACCACCACGCCGTTGTGCTGCTGTTGGATGGAGTCTTCCTCAACCTCTCCCTCTCTCCTTGCTGGATCAAGGCGTGGGAGACGTCATCGGGCTGTACGTGTGTTGAACGCGGAGGTGCCGTGCGTTCGGCACTTGATCATCGGTGATTTGAATCACGACGAGTACGACTCCATCAACCCCGTTCACTTGAACGCTTCCGCTTAGCGATCTACAAGGGTATGTAGATGCACTCTCCTTCTACTCGTTGCTGGTCTCTCCATAGATAGATCTTGGTGACACGTAGGAAAATTTTGAATTTCTGCTACGTTCCCCAACAGCGCCTTGTCGGCCTTGATCTTCTCCGACAAGGCCACCTCCCACTCCCTGGCGCCGTCCAGCGTCTGAGTCAAGGTGGCCAGCTTCAACTCGAGATCCGCATTGGAATCCTTGGCGGCGCTGAGCTCCTTGCTCCTCTCTGCGAGAAGGCCTTGCAGCTCACCATGTGCGGCAGCATCCTTCTCACGCTCACGCTTGAGCGCGGCGAGCTCCTCGCCGCTCGCTCGGAGATCAGCCTCCAGCTGCGCTACCTTCGCCTCCAGCTCCTTCTTGGCGGCCTCAGCAGCTGCGGCAGCATCCCTTGCCTCCTTGACAGCCCTGCCAATCGCTTTCTCGCGCGCGGCAAGCTCCTCCTCGTGGCTGTCAAGATTGACCTTGCGCTGCGCCAACTCTCCTTCCTGCGCAAATAAGTTTTCGGCGACAAGCCGTTGCTTCTCTTCAGCTTCAGCCTTCTCGAGGAGGAAAGCTTTCCGTTCCTCGAGGAGTTGCTCCCGCTCCCCCGCCAGGGACCGGAGAGTTTCCTTCCTCAGACCCCGGAGTTCCTTCGCACGCTTCTCAATATCCACTCCCGCCTTCGCGACAAGCGCCTCTCGGGATGCTAGTTTGGCTTGTCGGGCGCGGTAGAGCGACAGCAGCTTCCGCAGCAGCCGCTCCTCCTCAGACTCGTCGCTGCTGCTGCCTGGCGCATCGACCAGCGCCAGCCCAGCGGAGGCGAGCACCTCCTCGTCAAAAATTTCTCCTTCGACCGGCGCCCTGGAGCTTGACGCCCAGGGGAGCTTGATGAAGATACCGTCGCCGGCCTTCAAGTAGGCGCCGGACTGGGGCTCTCGGAGCCTGGCGCTGCAGCATCGGTGGAGGGATCGGCGATCGGCATAGCGCCTGGCGCTCCTGCGGCCTCGAGGCCGTCAGTACGATCGCCGGATCCCTCGCCTGCGTCTGCGGTGGCAGCCTTGGTAGCCTCTTCGCCGGCGGGATCATCAGCACCGGCCTCTTCTTCTGTGGCGGCGGCGTCATCATTGTTGCCGCGCGCGTTCTCCTCGCCGGTGGCCTCGGTTTCCATCGGCTCCGTGACCGGTGGATCTGACGACCGAAGAAGGGAGAAAGGTCAAGCAAATATTCAAAAAGAAAATCAGAAGAAGAAGAACCCAAGGGGAGTTTTCAGGCAAAAGGGTTACCTGTGCTTGGATCTGCAGTCGTGGTATCAACCACCGGAGGATCACTGGTGCCGTCCCTTGCCGGAGAACTGTCCCTTGCCGGAGAGTTCTCCCTTGCCGGAGAGCGCTCCCTTGCCGGGGACTCCTCCCTTGGCGGCGTAGTCGAAGCAGATGGCACTTCGGGAACAGCTTCCGGGCATTCCTGGTGGGGCTGTTTTGCTCCTACACAAATCCAACAGTCAAGATATCAGTAGAGAAAAGAGCACCCATGCGCGCCTGACAGCAGGAAGTAAACTATAAACTTACGCTGGGGGCTGCGCTGGGGGCTGCTTTGGGGAGTAGTTGCCGGGTCTGTCAAGGTGGTCTCAGACACACCCCCTGCTGACACGGTGGGATCGTCTTCGATTACAATCACTGGGGCCTTGGCTCTCTTCGCCGCTCTCTGGGCCAGCGTCCTGAAAAGGAATGGATTCAGATCGAAGCAAGTCAGATACAAGACGAAAGCAACAAGATAGCGAGAATTGAAGAACTACGAGGATGGCAGGGGAATCTTACTCTTCTTCTTCGTCGTCGGAGCTGAGCGCGGAGAGATCGAAGTCCGGCTCGCCTCGGGTGCGGCGAGGCGGAGGAGTAAGCTCCCTCGCCCGCTTGGCAGGAGCAGTGGCGGTGGACCGGGAAGACCCTGCTCCAGTTGCCGCAGCGGCGTGAGGCGCTCCCGCGGCAACGGTGCTTGCCGCGGTAGAGCGTGTTGCGCGGCTCGGCGGCTGTTGACCCGTCTGCCGCCCCGCTACGTCCGCGGCCTTGCGGAGACGCCTTCTTGGCGGGGCCGAGGGCTCCGCCTGCGGCAAGCTGTCTGAAGGTTCGGGCTCTTCCTCACCGGGTTCGCTCGGCTCAGCTTCAGGGCCGGCAAGATCTTCCTCGCCAGCAAACTCCTCGCGCTCGGCAAGGCTTGCCGCCTCTGCTGCCTCTGCCTCCTCCATGGTGAACCCGAACTCGCCCGCGGCAACTGCTGCCGCCACTTCTTCCAGCCTGGTGGCGATGCGCTGCATCTCATCATCAGTGGTGTCGCGGGTGAGGCTCTTCTGTTCATCAGCGCGGACCGACACTTCTACCAAGTCGTCGAAGAACGCCCGCACGACGTCATCCGCAGGTTCTTGCCAAGTTGGGGCGATTCCGTGCAAATCGCACAACAGCATCATTGTGCGGATCCAGTCGAGCGAAGAATTGTTGCACAACGGAACCACAGTCCTCGGCAACGTGAATGGATGCTGAGGATCACGTTTGAACAGCTCCAGGAGCATCGCATCCAGCTCCAGGACGGTGAAGTTGAAGTTGAGGCCCGGGCGCAACCTCATAATATCCGCCGAGTTCTTGAACTCCCAGGCGGGTCTCCCCCTCTCCTGCAGGGGGGCGATGCGGCGGCGAAGAAAATCTGCGCCGACAGCGCCTACAGTGAGCCCGGCAAGCCTGAGGCGAAGGATGCGGGTGACGGCAATCTTCAGCCTGTCATCTTCCGGGGCCACATTGCTCCAATCATTGCCGCGTACTATTGGGGCTTGGCACAAGGCAGTGAATGGCTGCGAGTTCTCCTCGATGATCCAGCACCACTCTGCTCTCCACTCCTCCCACTTGCTGCGGAGCTCACCCTCCAGATATGCTTCCTTCTTGCCGACTCTCGAGATCCAAGCGATCCCGCCGGCAAGAGGCTCTCCTCTCTCAACCCGAGGCATGAAGAAGTGGCAGAAAAGGGCTACGTTTGGGTGGACTCTGACAAAGTTTTCGCACAGATGTGCGAAAACTGCCATGGTCAGAACGGCGTTGGGGGTGAAGTCAAGGAGGCGGAACCCGTAGGTGTTCATGATGTCGCAAAAGAATTCAGAGAAAGGCGGGCAGAGCCCGCAGTAGAAGAACAGCGCGAAAAAGGGATACCCGTTCGGAGCCAGTCTCGAAGCGGTGGCCGGGAGTACCCTCGTGCGCGGATGCGCTCGCGTCTCCGTCGACCAGAAGAGGTAGTAGTACTCCCTCAGCTTTTTCGCACCGAGCTGAGGGGAGAAGAGGGCCCGCTCCTTCCGCAGCGCCGCGAGCCGCTGCGCCTCGGCTGACTTCACGCTTTTGGAGCCATGGCGGAGGTGGTGGGGGAGATCAGCGGCGTTGGTGATGCTGGTGGCAATGGGGGATGGAGCACTGCTCTCTTTCGGCTTTGAGAAGAAGGAGGGGAGCAGCGGGGATTTTCGGGAATGGAGTAACAACCGGCGAAGTGGGCAAACTGCCCCTGTTTCCCCTGCTTATAAAGAGGGAGGGGGCGGACGTTTCGCCCTTCCGAATAAAGAAACCACCCACGATCTCTGCCACGATGCCGCATTCAACGCGTGCCGTTCGTGGAGGGCGCGGTGGATGCGGAGCAAGATTCGGCGTAACCCAGGCCGCGTGTGCCCGTGCCCTGTTTTGGGCCTGGCCCAACAGCGCTCGGCACCGTGTGTGGCCCAGGCCCGGGGGCTCCTGTCGGTGTACTAGAGTAGGGGTACCCTCATATGCCGAACTTGTCCACGGGCAGTTGCAGCGCCCCGCGGCAAGGCTTGCCGGGTGACCGCCAAGGTCCTCCGTGGTTCCTTTGGAGCCATTCAAGAACAAAGTATTTAAGCTCAGGAGACAAGGCCCCGACAAGAGGAGCTTGCCGGGAAGGCCAACCAAGGCATTTCAAGGAACTTGCCGCGACGCGTCGCGCGTCCCGGCAAGGCCCGGTGAGCGACAAGCTTCCGGACCCGACAAGAGAACGGCCGCGGCAGGCTACCACTCTGTACCCACGCTCCAGCACATCCACCAACGTGTCGCCTTGGGGGCCTTTCCAGGCGCGCGTGGCGAGAGGCTGTGCAGCCAGCGGTGCGCGGTGGCATGCGAAGCTGACAAGACTGCCATCGTGGCGAGCAGTGGCGCCCCTAACGGTCCCTTTTTACACTGTTTGGGCGACGCAGACGGGCATTTAATGCCTTTCTCCCCCGCCGTCAGGGTTAGGTAGGATGCACTGTGCAGGTGGTTGTACCAACCGCAACCCCTTTTCCACTTTTACCCTTCTCTGCGTTGCCACCTGCCGGTGACCCCTTGAGCATATAAAAGGAGGCCCATGCGCAACGTAGAGGGGGTTCGGTTCATTCGGAAGCTAGAAAAACACTTAGCTCTTTCGAGCAAGAACACAATACAATCAGACAAGCAGCAGTAGGAGTATTATCTCTCCGGAGAGCTCCGAAGCTGGGTAAACTGCTCGTGTGCTTTGCCTCGATCCTCTCTTCGTGCGACCTCCGCCCCCGCTGAACCGAAAGGGGCTCGGTCCACCGGCCCCATAGGTGTTCGTGGATCAGTTTCCCCGACAGAGGCCTTCCTCTGCATCAAGCCCCACTTCGGCTTATGGCTGAAGACCTTCAATGTCAAGCCGAAGGTAGTGGGCGGCCAGCAGGCGGAGTGCGGAGGCGCCATGGTGGGTAAGATGCCCAACGTCATATGGCTCGAGGGCTCCTTCGTGGAAACCATCAAAGGGTGGCAATCAGGGTGGTTCTACATCACCGAGCCGCGTGACCGTGAATGGGCAGCGGCCCCCGAATTCCGATCTGGCATCCTCACACGGCTCACATCCTGGAAAGAGAAGGGCCTGACATGGTGTGATTTGGAAGAGCTGACCGGACTCCAAACCTGCGTCCAAAACCTTGTGAACAAGAAGATCAAGCTCGTTAACGTAGTCCTGGTCATGCTCATCCGCCGGATCCTCCCGTGCCAACAACGGGCCTTCAACTTGTGGGAGTTTGATCCGGCCCAGCACCAAACCTTGAGCAGGCTCTTCGACACTATGCACGAAGATGCCTGGAAGGTGCTGTTCAAGGGCGCCAAGGCTCCCGCATCCGCTACCGAAGATCGCGGATTCAGCTCGCAGCGTCAAGCCGGCAAGGTAAGCTATTTTACCCTTTACAGGACACTTGTCTGATCGAGCGAGGAACCAGTTGTGCTTCCCTGTTTTTGGCAAAGTCGGTGTAATTACAAAGGGCAGTAACTATAGGGACACTGCATCATATCAAAAAGGATAGGCATTGTTAATGTAAGATCAACATTGTTCAGAGTATGAGTAGGATAATGCAAGAAACATCATTGATATGTCCCTGTTGGAACTGGGAGGAAAATACAGGGAAATGTATACTGGGTTCGAAAATATAGAAGTGCCATGCTTGGTTATACTCATGTTATCTCGCAATCGATTCTTCACAGGAAACTACCATGTCATGCATGTTATGTAATCATGTTCTATCCTCACAAACAAATTCTTCAAGGTAACTAACAGACCATGCATTGTTATATAGTCGTGTTCTGTGGGCAAAATTTTTGTGAGGATATTATTCTAGCCATTGATTGCTGAAGGGCGAATATAGGTATGTACACATGGTAAGCATTGCAGGATTTCACTACTTCCAAATATAGAGTTCTCCATATGCACATTTACTTCCCTAATGTATGGTTAGATGAAACCAACAGTGTGGTGCATGTTTCTACATCATGAAAATGAGGAAACTAACATGGCCATTGATACACACTCATATTTAGTAGTAGTATATAGATTACTATAAAATAAGGATAATATCCATATATTCCTAACCATTTGATTATTCAGGGTACAAATTGGCTGTAATGACATGGTCACACTCGCATGAATTAACTCATTCCAAATATAGCTGATTTACGGCGTCTCTAATATATTGCCATAGTTCTACTCAGATTCTGCTCAAACAGGGATATGCCAATCATCAAAAAAAGTTCAAACAGTGTCATGGCGTCATCATTAACATGAGATGGAAAAAACTTACATGTGCCATCCCAGCAATACGTGGTGCCATCTGCTTTGTCGATCGCGTAGATGATGCCATTGTGTTTAATAGCATCACAGAAGTGTGTATCAGCTTTGACGATGATCCACTGCGAGCCGAGTTGTCTCCAGCTAAAAAAGGCATCAGCGTAAATATAGGCGAGTCCGCGGTTGAACAAGGCAATTAGCTTGAAGTCTGCGTAATTTGCATGTCGTGTGGGTACTTGGCAGATTACAATCTTCTGCAAAAAACAAGGTCCGTCCAACTGACGTAGTAATCTAGATGGCTTGGACCGCGATGGTAATACTCTATATAATCCAACGGAGGACGGATAATCTCATGGGAGGTCTGGAAGTTCACGAGCACCAACTTTTTACCGTCTTCTCTGAAGGCAGCCATCCAGTGGGAGTTCATGCCGACCCAATACATACCTGCCAAGAAGTTTTGGGCGATGGTGATCGGATCGATGTTGAGGGAAATGATGTACGGCGACACACTACATACCTATCGGTGTTCTGGGAATGGGGGTCCCCAGACTTGCCTGCCTGCGGCCTGCGGCGTGGCTCAAAGGGGGCCCAACACGGCCCATCTTCATCAACACAAGCTCAAGACCCTCGCGAGGGGCTAAGCCTCGCGGGGCGGACGACAAGGAGCTTCCTTAGGCAGAGCCTCGTCAGGCTAGCTCACGAGGAGGCGGAGAGTTCAAGGTGGGGCACCTCGCGAGGTGCCCATGACGCAAGCCATGACGACCGAGGGCGCCGGCCGGGCGCCAGCCCGCGCAGTGTCCTTCTTTCCTCTTTGGTGCAAGGGGAGCAAGCACAGGCGAGAGCATCAATCAAAGGCATCCATTTCGGGGTAACAAGACCAAGACCAGTCCAACGGCAGGATGGAGGTCACTGTGGAGCCCAAGTCGGCGTCACCATCAGAGCCTTTGACAGGCGAGGACCAACTTTAGTCAGGATAAGTGTACTAGATGTTCCCCTTCAAATTGGCCAATTGTTGGCGCCCTTCCCGCTCAATATTTGGGAAGAGGCCCAGGGCCTTTGCCTATAAATAGGACTAGCCACCCACAGGGTAGAGGCATCTGGATAGGAATCTGGAGAGAAGATAGGCATCTAGAATCAACCCCTCCAAAGGGACAACACACCACAAGAACAGACCCTCGCGAGGCTGTTCTTCCTTGTATTGTTCATCATCAGCCCAAGAGGCAATCCACCACGCCACACACTGGAGTAGGGTATTACACCACAATGGTGGCCTGAACCAGTATAAACCCTGTGTCTCTTGTGTTGTTCTTGTCGTAGTTTAGATCCTAGCGATTCGGCGAGGAACAGGTAGGTAGACGGCGAAACCTCCGTGCGCACCCCAGTGTTCGAACCTCAAGGGTCTGCCGGAACCCTAAATCCGACATTTGGCGCGCCAGGTAGGGGTGCTCCGGAATTCGTCTTCCGTCGCCCTGTTCTTCTCCGACCGTCGCGACCATGTCTGACGCACGCCGGGTTGGCACCGAGCGCTGAGCCGCCCTCGCTTGACGCGTCGCCCAGACGACTCCTGTCAGCGGGCGCCCTCGTCGTTCCCCGTCGCCTGCCGTCAACGCCGCCACCGGCCCGGCGGGGAATGAGCAGCAAGCATCGTCCCAGCACCCGTCCATGAGGCGAGACGGCCGCACCGCTACGCCCTCGCTCACCCCCGCTGGTTCTTCGTCCCGCGCGCCCCGCGCGGCCATGGAGGCTCGAGCTGCACTCATCGCGGCAAACGAGCTCCTGCGCTACCGCCCAGTCAACGACGTCTATGAGGAATGGCTCGACCGAGTCGCCGAACTCGTCCGCGCCACTGGGGGCTCCCCCGCGCCATCTTTCTCGCTGCACCGCGCCCCGCCATGCGCGGGCAATGAAGCTCCTGGGGCGCCTCAGCCACCTCCCCCTCAAGAAGGCGCCCTGGCTCCAAGGCGTGCGGCCCCTGGGCGGAACCCGCCCCGTCAGGAACCAGCGCGGCAGGGCAGAGCTTCCAAGAGGTCCCTCGCCCTCGAGAAGCTGCCCGAGCGCTCCCTGCTCCGGCTCGTCTCGAGCACGCTCCTGCTCCAGCACGTCAAGACCCCGCGCTGCACCCAGCTGCAGCGCACAGGGACCCGCAGGACCGAGCCCTTCGTCCTCCAAGGCCTCATGTGGCCACAGCGGGCTGCCGCGCCTTCACCACCGAGCTACGCACCGCCGCGTGGCCCGGCAAGTTCAAGCCAGACCTGCCTCCTCGCTACGACGACACGGCAGACCCTGCAGAGTTCCTCCAGCTCCACGAGCTGGGCATCGAGGCCGCCAACAGAGACGAGAAGGTCATGGCGAACTGGTTTCCCATGGCTCTCAAGGACGGGGCCCGCACCTGGCTTCTGAACCTGGCCCCAGGCACGATCTCCTCCTGGGACTAGACGCGCACCCGCTTCATTGCCAACTTCCAAGGTACCCGTGACCGGCCACCCGCCGTGAGAGACATGCGCCGCATCAAGCAGCAACCAGGGGAAACCCTGCAGAAGTACATCCAGCGCTTCAACAACGCGCGCCTCAAGATTCCCAAGGTGACCGAGGAGGCCATCATCTCAGCCTTCTCTGATGGCGTGCGTGACGTCAAAATGAAGGAGGAGCTCGTAATGCATGAAGATCTGTGCACTTCCTTGGAGCTATTCAACCTGGCGACCAAGTGCGCCAGGGCTGAGGAAGGGTGTCTCTCCCTCCTCGAATTGCCTGCCGCAGACCCTGAAGAGAAGAAGCCCAAGGCCAAGGACATGAAGCGCAAGGGGGCTGCCGTGCTCGCGGCAGAACCAGACACCAAGCGGGGCAGGGATCAGCCCGAATCCTCCAAGGGTAGTCGGTACTGCGTGTACCACGACCTCCACACCCATAACACCAATGAATGCCAAGAGCTCCGGGCCGTGCGTGAAGGACGGACTTGCCGGCGTCCCGACCGCAGCGACCGGGGCTACGGACGAGGAGGAGGAAGGAACGCAGGACGCTGGGAAGACCGCGGCCCACGTCAAGGGTGGTGCGACCAACCTCGCGAGGATCGCTGGCAGGACCCGCCTCGCGAGGGAGGCTGGAGGGATCAGCCTCGTGAGGATCGCCCGCAAGGTAACGCAGGCCTCCCTCCGCTACCGCTGCAGCCAAGGAGAAATGAGGACCGTCATCAGGACGAAGGGGCTGGGGGCTTCCAGGAACCACGTGCGATCGCCTGCATCCTAGGCGGAGCCCAAGCCCCAGCCTCTCAGTGCATCGTCAAGCAGTTCGCCCGCGAAGTGATGCAGTCCTTCCTAAGCTCGAGGCAACGCGCCCTCTCAGGTGGTCAGCGTGTGCCATCACGTTCAGCTCAGTGGATCAGCTCAAGTGCGCGGCCACAGCCGGAGTCCTCCCGATGCTTTGTTCCCCAATCATCAGCAACATGCTAGTCACCAGGACCCTCATCGATGGCGGAGCAGGACTCAACGTCCTGTCCGTGGAAACATTCAACAATCTCTAAGTACCCTACAGTCAGCTTCAGCCAACCAAGCCCTTCTTCGGAGTCACCGACGGCTCCACGGTCCTAATTGGGCAGGTCCGCCTCCCTGTCACCTTCGGGGCACGCGACAACTACTGCACCGAGCTCATCGACTTCGATGTCGCCCACATTCGCCTGCCGTACAACGCCATCCTCGGGTACCCAGCGCTGGCCAAGTTCATGGCCATAACCCACCACGGCTACAACGTCCTCAAGATGCCAGGAAGTGGCGGAGTCATCACGGTGCCCTGTGAAGAGAGAGACGCAGTTTGCTCCCTGGAGAGAGCCTTTCAGGCCGCATCACTGGAAGACCCGGATCGCGGAAGCAGGAGGCTTCCCGAGGCCGCCCCCCAAGAAGAAGAAGACATCGACCGGCCCGGCCCCTCAGGAGGCAGGACCCTCTGGGCCCGCGCCTGCTCAGGGGGAACCTCCTTCCATCGAAAAGGGAAGCGCGCCCGACGCCCTCCTCGGGCAGGGCTTGGGGGCTCTCCCCTGGAGGGTCGTCGACCTCGCCAGGGTCACGAGTGAGGCGCTTGGGCACCACGTGGAGGCGTGCTTCGAAGCATGTTTACATCAAGAAGGAGCAAGAGAAGGAGGGCCAAACCCTCAGGAGTTCGTGAGCAAGGCCATTCAGGAGCTACAGGAGTCAAGGGTCATGAGAGGCAGCCGCCGCTTACCCACTGTGGCCCCCCATCCAGGCGAGGATGGTGGGCTGCACGTCTGCATCGACATACCAAGGCTCAACCAGGCCGCGTCTGAGGAGCGCCTCTGGCCTTCGCGAGTGGGACGCTGCGAGGGTCCACCTCACAGCTATGTTCGCATGCCTTACGGCTTGCCGAACGCAGCTGCTACGTACCAGCGCATCATGAGGGCCATCCTGGAGGCTCAAGAGGTCAGGCGTTCCACAGCCCTGGTGGAGATGGAGACGGTTCGTGATGAGCCACCAGTGCCTCCGGAGCCTCCCGAGGCCCCAGGGCCTGGGGCTCATGAGGATCTGCCCCCGCAGCCCACCGAGGCCACTGCATCAACACCCCTTCGTCTTTAGCGTCATCAGGTGACATCTTTCTAGTTTCATTTCCAGCTGGGAGCGCCCTCAGGGCTGCATTATTCCCAGGCCACGTGGGTCCGTCCCTGTGGCGTGTATCTCTTTTATTTCATGTTCTTAGCTCACTCTGCTGGGGGCGCCCCTCGGGCTGCATTATCCCCAAGCCGCTCGGGTCAGACCCAGTGGCATGTACCCCTCTTGCATTCATCTTAGGGCCATGTTTTCGACCCGTCATGCTTGTTGTTTGCTGCCTGTTCATGGTACCTTTTTCTTCCTGGATGTCGCAAGCTTGCGCGTTAAAGGGGGGCGCCTGAGCATTGCGACTCAGGGCTCCTACCGGCTCTCCGGCCCTCACCCTCTGGTCTACCCATGACATCGCACCCCGGCACACCAGCGATGGCTGAGACCAGCCCGAGAGCCGGGACCCGAGGACGTAGAGTTTCGACATCTAACCTAGCTTGCG
>NC_041383.1:447604255-447634906 GCF_002162155.2 Triticum dicoccoides | reverse complement strand
GGACGTAGAGTTTCGACATCTAACCTAGCTTGCACGTTAAAGGGGGGGCGCCTGAGCATCGTGACTCAGGGCTCCTACCGGCTCTCCGGCCCTCACCCTCTGGTCTGCCCATGGCATCGCGCCCCGGCATACCAGCGACGGCTGAGACCAGCCCGAGAGCCGGGACCCGAGGACGTAGAGTTTTGACATCTAACCCAGCTTGCGCGTTAAAGGGGGGGTGCCTGAGCATCGCGACTCAGGGCTCCTACCGGCTCTCCGGCCCTCACCCTCTGGTCTGCCCACGGCATCGTGCCCCGGCATACCAGCAACGGCTGAGACCAGCCCGAGAGCCGGGACCCGAGGACATAGAGTATCGACATCTAGCCAAATTTGCAGGAACACACTCCAAGATAAGGCCCAGAGCCAGGCGCAACCCGCCTTGAGGTAGGGCCCCGTGAGTCCCGCGCTGGCTCACGGGTGCCTAGATACACCTCGTCAATCCCTACCGTGCCAGCCACGTGTCAGGGCGGGGTTGTACACGCCCTGGGGCCTCCTCCCGGAGGGGAGCCCCCTCCCAGGCACCAGTGGAAGCACCATGCTCTGCGCTGGCTGACGACACTGCCGAGGAGCGGCTATGCCCGTACACATACGGAAGCGCTATGCTCCGCGCTAGTGATAAACAACTAAGGGTGGCCCCCGGGCCGCATCAACCTCAGGGAGCCCAGGGCTTAGTGTCTAGCCTCATCGCAACGCCTCCCCTCGGGAGTGCCGCGCGAGGGGGCTGGGCACGGGGGCTACGTCTGGGTCACGCCCAGACGCACGCCACCCAGCTAGGCCCCCCGGGCCTGGTTCGTCGCGCGTCCCTCCCCGAGCGGAGCCAAGGTATGAAGGCTGTTTGAGCGTCAAGGGGGACTCCGGAGCATCGCGACTCAGGAGCCTAACTGGTCACGTAGCCCCTCACTCCTTGGTCCCGTCCTGGTTTCAGGTCGGGGCTAACGGCGGTTGAGGTATGTGCGGGGCCGGGCTCTGCAGACGTAGAACGGTACATCCACCCCCACATCTCACCTCCCTACTTGCTGTTCGAGTGCCAAGGGGGACTCCTGAGCATCGCGACTCAGGAGCCTAACTTGTCACGTAGCCCCTCACTCCTTGGTCCCGTCCTGGTTTCCGGTCGGGGCTAACGGAGGCTGAGGTATGCGCGGGGCCGGGCTCTGTCGGTGTAGGACACAAGCAAGTAGGAAGGAAATAGCGCAAATTTCAAGGAATTCAAAAGAAAATGTTACAGTCCATACTGTTATCACAGCACCAAATGCAAGTTTTAACGCCTCCCCGGGGCCTGATACATGTGCAGAAACTAAAAGCAGGACGGGAGCCACAACGGAGTCAGTTGCCGGCCGTGGAGTTGCGCGGAGCGGGTTCACCTTGTGGAGCTGCCGGGCTGGTAGCGCTCTGCTTCGGCCTGGTGCTGAAGGCCTGGAACTTCCCCAGCAGAGCCTCTGCACGACCCTTCATGGCCTCAGCAGCGGCAGCGGCATGCTCGCCACTCGCTGGCTCCAGCAGGCCGTCGAGGTCGATGTTGGGGTCGCGAAGATAGATGTGGATGAAGACCACGTCAGCGCCGCAGAAGACCAGACGCGTGCCTCGGCCTCAGCCGTAGGGCCAAGGCCAAGGGCGACATCTTCAAGGGCATGAACCAGGAAGGAAGCAGCTTGGTGGGGCTGTCCTCCTCACCAGCCAGCGGGCTCTCCAGGCCGCTCTCATAAAGCGTCTTTAGTGAAGAGTGGGCCTTTTCCTCCATCTCCGCAAAGGCCACACGATCCTCGGCAAGAACCCGTGCCTTGCCGTCCAACTCAACCTTCCTCGCCTCTAGCTCTCACTCCAGCGCGCCTAGGCGGTCACAACGCTTCTTGTGCTTGGCGTCCCAGTCCTTGACGGCCGCCTCGCGAGCCTTCATGCCATCCTACTGCTCCAGGCGAAGGCGAGTCTCCTCGGCGAGCCCGTCCTGCAGGCCCTTCAGCTCGCCCTCCAGCACCTCGCAACGACCTCGGGCATTAGCCGCCTCCCCCAAGGCGGCGTCGCGGTCAACCTTCGCCCCAAGGACGGCCTGCTTCTCCTAGTCGCAGGCCATCGAGGCCTAGACCAGCGCCGCTCGAATCGAAGCATCAGAGCGAATCCAGCCAGAGGCTAGCTCCAAGCGCCCGACCACCAAACGAGGGTCGGCGCTCAGAAGATCCCGCCGCAGAGGGTCCAGTTCGGCAGTAGCACGATCCAGGACAGTAGGAGGAGACGGGGAAGCAGCAGTCGACGGGGTAGGAGGAGAAGACGGCAGCGTGGCCATGGTGTCCTGAGGCAGAGCCTGCTGCGCCCCAGCGGCTGTGGCGGCGGCGTCAAGCGGGGGCGCCTCGGGAGTCGCCAGGGCCATAGGAGCCGAGCTCGCCCCAGCCGGCTCGGCAGGGCCTCGCAGGGACGCCTGGGCAGGAGAGGCCCGCGCGTCACGTTCATCTTCTTTTGTGAGCAGAGGCGCTACCGCGGATGGAGTCTCAGGAGCCCCCTTCGGCTTCTTTGCCGTGGGCGCCAGCCTAGCCGGGCGATACGGACATCAAGCCTCAGCGACGAAACAAGAAACAAGACAGGGATCAAGCACTTATACGTCGTCGCCCGCAGGCTCGAGCAGCCTCCGGCCGTACTTGAAGCCCGAGAGCCGGTTGCAAGGATCAGCCTCAAGGAGGGCGGGTGCAGCTGGGGCGCCTGCGGATCGCCTCAGGGCTGGGGCGGACCCGCGGGGGATCAGCCTAGTCCGGTCCTTCTTCGGGACCAGGGGCAGGCTCCCGCCGCCCTGCTCGTCATCACCCTCGTCATCGTCACTCAGAGGAAGGCGGAGAGCGCGGGACTTGCGCCGAAGAGGTGGAGCCCTTGACTCTGCCTCAGAGTCAGCCCCCTTTTCCTGCTCCCCTTCCTCCCTCTCTTCGCTGGAGTCGCCGGAGGATACGTCCACCAGGTCCTCGGGAGCCTCCCCGGGCGCAGGCCCGTCCCCGTTGAAGAAGGGCATGGACCCCACAACCTGCTTCCAGTCCTCGTGAAGGAACAGGGGCGTCGGAGCGCCCTCCAGCCTTGCCACGTCGCCCCCACCAAAGACTAGAGGACCGCGGCCAGATCCTCATCGGCCAGGACCGCGGGGCTCGGGTGGGGCCTCCACATCGGAAGCGAGTACTGACAAAGCGGAGCCAGCTGATGCTCCAGGAACTCAGCAGTGAGGCGCCAGTCAGCTTTGCCGCCGCCATGCTGGCTGGCCTCAGATCCGCATCCATCTTCTCCAACACCAGCCTTGCGCGGGGATCCACCAGCTCCACTCGAGACCAGTCGTCGGAGCTCGAGGGGTGCCCCGTGGGCAAGACCAGCCGGGGGTGGACGCGCCCAGCATCAACCAAGACCCACTTTCTCCTGAAGCCCTCAATCCTTTTCCCGGGATTGAAAATGGCGATGGAGCTGTCGTACGCGACAAAGCTCGCACACGCAGAGACGGAACCGCGAGAGGTCCGGAGGGAGAAGTAGTGGCGCAGCAGGACCACTGAGGGCTTCACCCCCACGTGAGCCTCGCGATAGTAGGCGAAGATTGCCAGAAGGAGGACATAGTTGGGGTGGAGGTGCAGAGCTTGAAGGTTGTAATGGCAGAGGACGGAAAAGAATAACTTAGAGAAGGGAGGCACCAGACCGGCGATAATGGCGCTCACGAAGAGCATATAGAAGGTGCTCCCTTGGCCTTCAGGGAGGGCAGAGCCGACCTTAAACACCTTCGCCCCGTCGACGCCCTGCGCCACTGCCATCTGGTGCACCCGGGCAAGGCTCGCCTCTGACATGTCTGGCGAGTCCAAGGCGGACGAATACCAAGCTCCGGCCGGGGCCTGGCGAGGAGCCATGTTAGGCTAGGGCGCGCGGGTGGAGTAGATCTGGAGATTTCGAACGAAGGAAGGAGAGGCGCAAGAAAGGGGATCTAAGCAGCAACGGGAGAGAGCAAAGGAGGCAGAGGGCAGATGCCGCTCCTTATCAACTCGCGCGGTTGTGGAGGCACCCACGTCCAATCAACCGCCACGCGGCGCCCAAGTTTCGGGCGATGGTGATCGGATTGATGTTGAGGGAAATGATGTACGGCGACACACTACATACCTATCGGTGTTCTGGGAACGGGGGTCCCCAGACTTGCCTGCCTACGGCCTGCGGCGTGGCTCAAAGGGGGCCCAACACGGCCCATCTTCATCAACACAAGCTCAAGACCCTCGCGAGGGGCTAAGCCTCGTGGGGCGGACGACATGGAGCTTCCTCAGGCACGACCTCGTTAGGCTAGCTCACGAGGAGGCAGAGAGTTCAAGGCGGGGTACCTTGCGAGGTGCCCATGACGCAAGCCATGACGACCGAGGGCGCAGGCCGGGCGCCAGCCCGCACAGTGTCCTTCTTTCCTCTTTGGTGCAACGGGAGCAAGCGCAGGCGAGAGCATCAAGCAAAGGCATCCATTTCGGGGCAACAAGACCAAGACCAGTCCAACGGCAGGATGGAGGTCACCATGGAGCCCAAGTCGGCGTCACCATCAGAGCCTTTGACAGGCGAGGACCAACTTTAGTCAGGATAAGTGTACTAGATGTTCCCCTTCAAATTGGCCAATTGTTGGCGCCCTTGCCGCTCAATATTTGGGAAGAGGCCCAGGGCCTTTGCATATAAATAGGATTAGCCACCCACAGGGTAGAGGCATCTGGATAGGAATCTGGAGAGAAGATAGGCATCTAGAATCAACCCCTCCAAAGGGACAACACACCACAAGAACAGACCCTCGCGAGGCTGTTCTTCCTTGTATTGTTCATCATCAGCCCAAGAGGCAATCCACCACGCCACACACTGGAGTTGGGTATTACACCACAATGGTGGCCTGAACCAGTATAAACCCTGTGTCTCTTGTGTTGTTCTTCTCGTAGTTTAGATCCTAGCGATTCGGCGAGGAATAGGTAGGTAGAAGGCAAAACCTCCGCAAGCACCCCAGTGTTCGAACCTCAAGGGTCTGCCAGAACCCTAAATCCGACAATACCTGCAAAGAAGTTTTGGCTAATGGAGATCAGATTGAAGTCGAGGGGCATCATGCACGCCTCCATATCATGGTGAGCCAATCTCGCAAGACCAGATAGCAGCAAGCAGGGTGTCTTGAAAAGCTTAGGCCTCGCTTCGACGATGGCTGTGTGCATGTCCCTCGAGCATGCAGCCAGACGCAGGGCGGTCAACATATGCATACACGAACAACAGAGGTCGATGATGTCACTGGGGAGATTGCTCCAATCGCGGGTCATATGGATGCAGCGCGGTTCACGTTCGGCCATGGTGGAGTTTGGAAGGGGGCTTGATTTACGGGGGAGAAGGATGTCGGTGCTGGAGCGGCTAGCGAGGGAATAGTGGTACTGGGGGAGGCGAGTGAGGCAACGGTACACGGGGGCAAAGTGAGATGGAGACAGAGACGCAGATGGAGAAGGAGATGGAGATGGAGTGGTGCTATGGGAGCGGAGAGGGAGACGAGGCGAGGCGCCAATGTGCTGTACAGCGGCGGTGACAGACTGCACAACGCACAGGGTGAGGCTGACTTTGGTAACCCGAACTCGCTGCCTCACCTAGACTAGTGTCAGGCGCAGGGTGTTGTCACTTCACTGTGAGGACCGGATGAATAGTATTTTGACCATCAAGTGTACCACAATTGTACTACTACTACTACTACTACTACTAGTAGGAACATGAGTACTCCAGCATTGTATAGCGGAAATAGGTCTCCCGTGCTAGCATGCCTGTTCACTTCATCATTCAAGTATCATCCATATTGCGAGCAGAACCAAATTCTCGTGCATGCCCAGTCAACGCCCTGCCATGATGCATGCAGTGGTTGTTCTGGTGCATCAAGGACGGCATGCAGATCGTTCCACACTTGAGAAGAGGAAAAATGGAAATGTAGAACACGGCAGCAGAGGAAGAGAACGCTGGCTAACGAGGCTGGGAGGAGATCGAGCAGGAAGTTAATGCTCCACGCCTAAAGGTTTTGGGAAAACTTGATTTTCATAAGGTGACTTATACTCACCTAAACGGAGGGAGTATTCCTTAACCAGAGAATGTTGTGTCTCCCACTCACGCGCTCAAAAAAAAAACTACAACACATTTTTTATCTGTTTGCATAGGTCCCACCTATCAGGAAGGATGGGCACGTACACGAACAGGTACGACTCCTCAGTCTACCCGCATAGCCTTTTCGTTTAGTCTACCTAGCCGTCTAATCAACTGCCTGCACGCCAATTCTCCCATTTACTTCTCCATCGGGAACCGATTCGCCTCGGCTTCTTCACCTCCCCTTCGTCTTCATTTGCATCCAAACCCCACTGCGTTCACATTGTTTTAACCTCTTTAAATAATCATCTACTACTTCAGTTAGACTAGCCATCTAATCCTAATTCTCCAAACCATAGCCCTCCATTCCAGCGGTTCCAAATGGCGAAAGAGATCGAGATGCAGGTTTTTAGCATCCAACATGTCCTCGTCGAAGGCTCGACGCGCATAGTTGCCACCGTCACCGTCCACCCAAGGGTTGTTTGGCAGTGGATCAACAATGTATCCAACTCCCTCAAAAAGGTAGAGACGAGGGTCATCGGTCTCGACGCAGAGTACACGGAGCGTGCCCCTGGGAAGATCCAGCGTGCCGTCGTCCTTCAGCTGTGCCTCGAAGATGATGTTTTGGTGTACCACATCATACATTCGCCCTCCATACCAGGTGAGCTTCACGATTTCTTGTCTCGGGAGGACGTATACTTCTGTGGGGCAGCCATCGAAGGGGACAAACAGAAGCTGGAGCCGTACAACCTTGATTTGAAAAGCATCGCTGACCTACAAACCAGAATCAAAATTCATGTAGAAGATTGTGCTAAACAGACACCATCCCTATTCGACATAGAAAATTTTGTGGTCGGTACAAATCTTTAGAAGGGTGACGAGACGGTGGCATTAAGGTCGTCTGGATGGGAGAATTATCCCTTGATGTACGAGCGGATAAAATATGTTTCCCTCGATGCCCGTGTGAGTTTCGAGATAGCTGCAAGGTCCAAAGAGCTTGTTGCGAAGCCGTCTCCCACAGAGAATGAGAAGAAGAAGAAGAAGAAGAAGAAGAAAACGCTGCACCAGCAGGAGGGCATTATGGATGGATGAACTATTTCCTCTCATGTAAAAAAAATTATTCCCTCTCGGTGTATATTGATATAGATGGACTATTTTGATGGTGTGCATGTCTTTGGATCAGAGTAGTAGTGTGGGTCCGCTTGACTATAAGGAACTATTTATCCGCACATATAGCTTTCTCGGCTACTCCTTCAAGTGATCGGTATGCAGTGCATGTGTCCGTAGACACGACAACTTGTCCATGGAAGTTCAACTACGACAACCATCACGTTTCATCTCGCGATTCCCATGACGCCTCTCCAACCCACGGCACCACGCCCCCCGATGTGTGCCTCACCCCTCTTGGCCGCACCGCCCCTCTGCCTTTGTGTGCATGACATGTGGGCCACCTAAAATGCGGCAAGCATCAAGTTTCTACCACAGCCACCCGCGATTCCCACGACGCCGCTCGAACCCATGAAACCACACGCCCCCCGACCTGCGGCTCACCCCTCTTGGCCCCACTGCCCCTCTGCCTTCGGGAGCATTACATGTGGACCAGTCACCTATCGGTTCCACATGTTATTGACTCAAAGGTAGGTGTAGTAAGGTGCTAAATCTCAGTCCCGACGGCCCTGAGAGGGAAATGTAACTCCTACGCCAGGGCTTGTGGTGCTCCCTCCGCACGAACTCGTGCCAAACTCGAGATTTGTTTCTTTACTATACATGCACGCAACTATTTAATGGACATTGTAATCTCAACATGTGATGGGGAGCTCTAAATTTGAATTTGAAACTTATAAAACGAAAAGATTCAAAACAAATAAACTGGGAGAGAGGGAGTATATCATAGGATGTGTCCCATACAAAATAAGTCCCCTGGTTTGTCACCGCGAAGATGCGGTTAGAAAGGAGCACAACGTCTTCCTACTCGTACAACAACAAATCAGCCGCAGAAAGCATGGTCCGCCTTTGACAGTCATGCGCAAGGTTCGTGCTATCTTTTATTCAATATCACCATGGTTCCATCATACCAATTCATGCGGTGGCCCGTTGCATGGCTGATCCCAATGTTGGACAAAGGTTCTGCGGGAACGGTGTCACCGTTGTAAATGTTGTGAAAATTGATGTTGGTACCCTCCCGTACATATGCAAGCCAATCTCCACTCGCACCGAGCCTAGCTTGTGAAACAGTGGGCAGGGGGAGAATTAGGAAATGGACACGGAAGTAGTCTTTAGAATGCATTTACTACGTGATCAAACTCATCTTACATGCTCATCGGAGGAAATCCGAGTGCCCCTCAACATCGGCATTTCAAGGGGCGTCAACTTGCAACGACGGCCACGCCGCGCTGGGGAGACCCCCAAGGAAACTTCCTCGTGCGTTCCACGGAACATCAAGATGCATTCGTATGAGTAGTTTATCTTGTGAGAGAAAAGGATGAACGAGGGAAGGCCTCTAGAGATAGAGATGGACACGACTACTACCAATGTGCTGGCCCGTGCGTTGCAATGGATCCAAACTAGTAGAATAATACTTGTTCATGTGCTTGAAATATAAACACTCTAGTTTTGATATACATGTGTCAGCAGACACGATAGCTTGTCCATGGACGTTGAACCACGGCGACCATCACGTTTCTTGTTTCTACCACTGCCACACCCACATGCGATTCCCACGACGCCGCTCCAACCGACGGCACGATGTCCCCCGACATGGACATGGATCCTCTGACATGGCTATCACTGCCTTGCCATGCCTTTCCTTCGCTCACAGGTGGGACCCACGCTTTGTCAGTGAGAGAATGGTAGGATTGTTCGTTCCCCTCATCCCTCTCGGCCCCACCGCTCCTCTGCCTTTGTGTGCATGACATGCGGGCGAGCTGAACTGCGGCGACCATCAACTTTCTACCACAGAAACACCCGATTGGACGCGGTTTGCCTGCTCCGCTGCTGTGCTCCGATCTGTACTCCCGCACCATCGAATTTTCATCCAGCGGCTGTGACACATTTCGTCCCGGGCATCAATCCTCAGCTGGAGTACTTATGTACTACAGGTAGTACCCGCCGGTGTGGCCATCTACGCCTCGTAACACCCCGACGCCCAGCTGTGGTACCCTCGCCGCGGCCACGCCACCATCGGCCGGGTCATCTCGAACGAGTGAGTCGCGAACCGCGCCACCACCATGAGAATGACATGTGGGCCTGTCGCATTTAAGGCCCACATGTCATTGACTCATAGGCCGGGCACTAAGCCACTGAAGTTCGGTCCCGTGGGCCCCGAGAGGAAAATGTAACTCCTGGGACAGGCCTTGTGGTGCTCCCGCAGTACGAGCTCGTGCCAAAACTGGAATTTGTTTCTTACTACTACCAACTACAGTAGTACTAGTAGTAAGGTACACGTGCATTGCACGCATGAGATTCTGGTGGTTTGTGCATTATGCTTCTACATGTGGAGTTTTCTGGATCCTAACATGTGGCAAAATTTGGTGGAATGTAAGGTTAGGCAAGTTTGATTAACTTAGGTGAGTGTTTGGTTCAAGCCACACCTTAGGCAAGCCGAACTGGCCCCACATGACATACACACAAAAAATGTGGCAAGATTCCCTTAGGCTTGCCAACTTGTGGCTCTCATTTTCAAGAACTTATTAATAACTTTGCCTGAGCTTAGTTGTGGCAAAGTTAGTCATGAATTAAGTTCAACCATGGAGTCTTCTAGATTATACATGTGGCAGAATCTGGTGGATGATATCCAATGGCCAGTAGTGCTCGGATTTGCCATCTTTGTACCGTCGGATTGGCTTCATCCAACGAACAACTTTCAAAGTTTTTCACACACTATATAGGGGTATAGATATAGATGTGCCGGTCCGTTGCAATGGTTCCAAAGTATATCTATTTAGTGGAGTGCACTCTAATCACATTATCTATTTATTTTTCTCTAACCTTCTGTAGCCATACAACCAAGCCACATAAGCTTCATGGGTGCCCCCCACATCATATTATTCATACTACGTTGATTGAAAAAAAGATAAATCACCCGAAACAAGATCTTCCCGTTTTTTGTTCCTACGATGTTGTGCCGTGCACGTATCTACTAGTTGTATAGTGGTAGTACTAGTAATATAGTATTAGGAGTACAAACTTGGTAAGTACTAGTAGGAGTAGTACTAGTATGGAATGCTCCTACTCTATCAGGCCCTGTTTGGATCCACGGGTTAGAGTTAGTTTGGGTTAGTTTGGATTCAACTAACCCAAAAGTATCCAAACAGGAGGGTTAGTTTGGGTTAGATGCATCTAACCCATCCAAAAAATCTAACCCACCCAAGAGGTGCTTATTTGGGTTAGTTCTTCTCTGGAGCACTAAAAAAACACATTTTTCTCTCACTCTCCCCGTAGCAAATCCCTCCCCACTTCCTCGAAGCTTCTCATCCTCTTTCTCCTTCCCTCTCGCAACGCCTATGAAGGCGCCTCGCCGTATCCGCACTCCATCTAACCCTGTCATCCAAACACCTCTTCGGCTAGAGTTAGTTCAGGGTTAGTTCAGGGTTAGAATCTAACTCTAACTTCTAACTGAGTTAGAGTATCCAAACAGGGCGAACGAGCCCCGTCTGACACAAAATTTCTTGGCTTCCGTGCTACAACTAGATCTTCCCCTTGTTTCTGTTTTCCAACCCGGCGGCGGGCGGGGTGTCGGCTTGATCAACGGGCGGTCCCACATGAAAGTGAAAATGCTAGGCACAGGGGTGGAGCTACGTGAGGGCCAACACGTGCCCTGGCCCGCCTAACCTAGCAGGATTTTCGTAGTTGTACATCCAGTTTTGAGGCATGGAACATTAACGCAAGGGTAATTTCTATAGCCTGGCTAGACTGGCACGCCCAACGTTTTGCTTCAAGCTCTGCCACTGCTAGGAAACACGCCTTACCTAAGCTATGTGTCGTGCCGGACGGGCCGTGTTGTACTCCCGATTCCCGGGCGTGTGGGGGTGCGACGCGAACGTGACATGCCTTTTCCTTTTACTAGCAATGTGCCCGTGTGTTGCGACGGATCCAAAGTAGTAGAATAGTAGTATTTGTTCACAAACTTGTAAGAAATCACTATTGTTTTGATATACTCCTAATATATTACTCCCTCCGTACCTAAATATTTTTCTTTTTTGAGATTTCAAATGGACTATCACATACGGATTATATAGACATATTCTAGTGTTTCTATTAAGATGCCCGCGCGTTGCACGAAGTTGATGGAAAAGGTAAGCACAACTTATAAATTGACGGATGGAGTACTAGTTACAGTGATGCATATAATTAAGCAAAGGGATCGCACATGTCGGTATTGACTGGAACGAGAATGCAACAGCATAATAAGAATTAAGGCTACGATGATGCAATCGCAATGGTGGTTATAAAAGGCAAGAAGAAAGATGGATCCATGAACGTACTACCTCCTCCTCCTCAACTTAGTGCGCTGGGCCACCTACCGGCGGATAAGGAGTGGCGGCTTTTGTGGCGAGGTCGAGGTGCTTCTCAACAAAGGCATCCAAGGCTTCTAGCCGGTTGAGGAAGGCCAACGTCGTAGCGTCCTCACTGGCCTTATAGATACCTATGTTCACGATTTGCTCGTACGCGTGGATGTGTAGGTCGGCGAATTCTTGCAGGGCGAGGTGCCTCGCAGCGAGCGCGACCTCCAGGTGGACTTTATTCGTGGCATCGGCGGGCAGTCGCAGGGCCACCAGTGCTTGAAAGAGGTTCCGGCCATGGAGGCCGATTAGGGTGGCAGGCAATGAGGAGCCCGGGCGCGCGGGCTGGAGGAGTACGGCGATGTCGTCCGCGAGCTTCTTGAGTACGGTGAACTTGTTGCTGGTGGCTACGATCATCTGGTCCAACTGAGAGTCGTAGTTGGCGTTGACGGTGGCCATCCACTAGCTAGTCTCCAACACCGTCTGGAGACGATCCTCGGCGCCATGCCGCAGGCCGGTGTCGTGGACCATCTGGCGCAGCCGCTGGCCGCTCACGCGCATCGGCGCCATGGGTCTGGAGCGAGCTCTTTTGCGCTTAGTGTAGGTTCTTAGGCAAGTGCTTAGGTGCGTATGATGTGGTAGATGCATTGGAATGGAGGAGGGGCGCCTTTATATGAGGGCAATGAGGGCAAACTACGTTGCGTTCACATCGTGCAACCTCTTTTCCCGGACCTTCTCCCATTACTTCCCTCATGCATTAATTGAAGGAGGATGCATTGGCCGTTCAACATATCGGGAACCGCTACTCCCTCCCTCGTCTGCATTAAAGGCGTATCGAGAACTGCGCCGCCCGCTGTCAAATCGAATACTCCCTCCGTCTAGGTGAGTATTATAAGTCATCTTACGAAAACCAAATAATAGTAAGACTAGCCACAGTGGTAGTAACTTCAGCAGTAACATCGAGTCCAGCTCAGCAAATTTGCTTATGTGGCCGTGAGTTAATGAGGAGAGAGGTAGTTATAATAACTTAGCTAGTTACTGTAACATCACATGTCCCAATGCAATCTGAGTCTATAACCTAATAAATGAAACTTTGCATGTTACCACACTTATGTTACTACTACCTCTGTCCGGGTTTATTGGTCCCCATTGTATTTCGTGCCAAATTTTGACCATAGATTAAACTAAGAAAATATTCACGCATGTCACCAAACATTATATTTTTCAAAACTATGTTCAAATACGAATCCAATGAGATAATTTTTCTTGACATGCATTAACATTTTTTAGTTAAATCTTTAGTCAAAATTTGGCACAAACTATAAAAGGGACCTATCAACCAGGACGGAGGTAGTACCCACTATGAAGGTAGTAACATAGTCTAGGGATATGTGTATGTTACTAGTGTATGTTACTCACCATAGTGGCTAGTCTAAACACATAGGCGTGGTGCATTAACTCTCATGTTGTTTCTTAATTTTTGACATAAATAGAGGAATCAACCAAGAAGAAATGTGGGGCTGTATGCTTTTAATGACTTGAGACTATCAAACATGACATGTAGTGGTCAGTTGGTTGCACAACAACAAATACAACCCACGTCAGCACACACGCAACTTATAGCATCACATCCAATGGCTATAAAAGATGAATGAGACCAAATTATATCTCATCTAGATGAGTTCTAGCAAAACTGTATTAATAATAATTAGTACTCCTGCACCATGTATCATATAAGTATCATGTAGTACTTTATTTATTGCCATGTATGACACATAGTTCACGAGCGCTCTCTATATGTACCACCTTTTTTTTAATTTCAAGTTTTCCTCCATGGCGCAATCCATCGATACTACTATTGGAGTATATACATTTTTTAAAAGGTTCGAGGGCGGGGCAGTCTAGCTCGGTCGGTTTCACGAGAGGCGAGGGCCTTTGTGATTTGACGGCTCATTAATGCTGTGAAATTGAATAGTACTGCGCCGCCCGCTGGATGCCCGACGCCTCCATTAAACTCGTCCATTAAACCCGCATGCAAACCGAGAATCCTACTCCGGCCACACGTCCGTTCATGAGCAGGCCAGAATTAAACGCAACACCGGCCGAGCTCCTCCCGTCCGCCCTCAGTTTAAACGAGGCCAGACGCCGGCCAAGCTCCTACCGTCCGCCCTCTATTTACACGAGGCCAGACAAACAGCGGGCAAGAATCGCACCCCTCCGCCGCTCCCCCATATCCTCCTTCACCATTTTCTCCACCCTTCTGATGGCTTCCGATGAGCCGTTCTCTGGCATATTACCCGACTAGGTGGCCCGCCAAGCCCTCCGGATACGGGCAAGGCCGCTCGGTGCTTCACCAACCTCGCTTGGCCCGACGGAGCCAGTTGCCGCCCCAAGCAGGCGCGTGGTTCAGCAACTCGCTGCTCCTATTCAGCTCGATGAGGAGTGGCGAGTTGCTCCACTCCGGCACGGCGGCGAGCACGCCGGTACGGGCACCGTCGCTGCGGCATCGTATCGCGCCACCAGTGTCTGCGATGGCCGCGCCTCCCGTGTCTGTGGGCGCGCCTCCCGTGCCTGCGGCAGCGCCATGCAGGCAGAGAGAGAAGCTGGGTGCGTGGAGAGCGACGAGTCGGTGGCCAGCTTCTTCCTGTCTGCCGCCATCATCGAGGAGAAGTAGAACACGGGAGCCACCGCCACTTGGGACCCATGAAGGCCACCGCTGAGGCGACGACCGCGGATTCAGGTGGTTTCTTTGCTGCTTCGTCTCTTCCGAGGACCTTCTCGACCCCGCAAGTGTCTGACGGACATGAGGAAGACAAAGGGATCCGCGGGCGGCCATTTAAAACTAAAATAAGTATAGATATATCCATTTCTAGGACAAGTATTTCCGGATGGAGGGAGTATTTATTATACAAGAGAGCCGGATTGGCACCTCTTAGTTCATGTAAATGTAATGAAATCCATCATGTTTATATGAAGATCCGGCTTTTTTATATGAAATCCTTCATGCTTATATGAAATCAGCCCGTATTTGCACGAATTTCATCTGGTTGGTTAGAGTTGTAAAAATGTATGCCGCTGGCGTTTGATGTCGTCCTCCGCGGAAGGAAGCGGGAGGAAATTTGCCGGCTGCCATTGGAGATGCTCTTTATGCTGGAAATAATAGAGTGACATCCAATCCATTTGAGTTAATTGCCTGTATGATTGTCCCTCTATAAAAAGTTAATTGCATGTACAGTGTACACGTGACTTGCAGGGTGGCTACAGCTTCGTATAGAAAGTTAAAAAGAAACAAGTCCATTCTTAATATTCTAAGTACTCTGTGGGTTCCACTGTCAGTACAGTAGCGAAAGAAGTATATATTAAATAAGTTGAGTAATATATAATATACAAATCTAAAGTTAAATGATAGAATTCGTACTCATGTCATCGCGTTGCGAGCATACGGCGCAAACCAGCCCAACACATTTTTGTTGTAGACCATGCTGGAGATATATCTCCATGTCTACTCTTATATATACTCCATTTGTTCCTAAATATTTGTCTTTTTCAGATTTCAAATGGACTACCACATATGGATGTGTATGTAGACATATTTTAGAGTGTAGATTCACTCATTTTGCTACGTATGTCTTTTCAGGAAGGGATCAGATTTGTCCTTGATTTATTTATGAGGTATCCAGATGGCACTGCACCGCCAAGAAAAGAGGATAATATCAAAATTATGGACTACTTTTTTGAGTATGTTGGTAAGGTCCGGTCATAGTCACTTGTTGAAATCTCTAAAAAGACAAATACTGCCTCCTTCCGGAAATACTTGTCATCAAAATGGATAAAAGGGAATGTATCTAGACGTATTTTAGTTTTAGATACATCTATTTTTATCCATTTTGATGACAAGTATTTTCGGACGGAGGGAGTAGAAAACAGAGTTCGTGATGATGGTGTGCGTGCCATCCTGCAATATAGGCTGTCGGATTTATATCTGACAGATAGGATAGAAACTATGGCGATTTTGCAAAAATATACCCACACGTCTCTCCACGTTCGCAAATAAGGCCTTCCCTCGTTCAGCCTTTTCTCTCACAAGATAAACTACTCATACAAATGCATCTTGATGTTCCATGCAACGCACGGGCAGCTAGCTAATTTCTTTTAAAATAGTTGATGCGATAATTGGGTTGAAGTGATATATTTTATGTCTGCCCTGAATGATTTCAGATTCACTAGTAGTAACAAAGAAAAGGTTGCCTTGTTAATTAATAGAAAACAGGGTGAAAACTATCACATGAGGCCGGTATAAACAAGGCACACTGGGTTCAGCGTCATCGTCACTACAATTTTCCGCGCGCGAGAAGTCTACATATCGAGGGGGCTACCGAGCGAGGCACCGAGACACAATGTTTGAGAGAGAAACCAATTGACAGATTATGATCAGATCGAGTTGTCACCCTTCCGCTGTCATTGTTGGGGGGGGGGAGGGAGATAAAGACGTCGAGAGTGTGCGTGGTAGGCACAGAGGCACAACTAGCGAGTGTGTCTGTGTGTGTGTGTGTGTGTTTGAAACAGGAGTCGATAGATTATTATCAAGATCGATGTGCCACCCTACTCCTTTGGTGCCGGGTAGTGTGTGTGTGTGTATGTTTGAGAGAGAATCCAGTCGATAGATTAGTATCAAGATCGAGGTGTCACCCTACTCCTTCGGTGCCGGGTAGTGTGTGTGTGTATGTTTGAGAGAGAAGCCTATCGATAGATTAGTATCAAGATCGAGGTGTCACCCTACTCCTTCGGTGTTGGGAAGTGTGGGTGTGTGTGGGGGGAGGGGGCAGTGACACTCACATATCTCTACCCTTATAAAAAAATAGAGTTGGTGATGATGGTGTTCCTCCCATCCTGCAATATAGGCCATCCGATTTATATCCGACGGACATGAAGGAAAATATGGCAATTTTGCAAAAAGATACCTACACCCCTCTCCGCATTTGCAAATAAGGCATTCCCTCGTTCATCTTTTTCTCCCACAAGATAAACTTCTCATACAAATGCATCTTGATGTACCGTGCAACGCACATGGGCATCTTGCTAGTAGGGAGAAGGAGTTTGTGTGACACATATCTAGCTATATTAAGGGATAGGTAGATACATATGTGTTAGAGACATTATTATACTTTGAGACATTAGTGGCTGTGAGTGGGCGGAATTAAAGGGGTGGGCATGTTAGACATAGAGAGCGTGTGTGTTTCTGTGTGAGAGACTTGTAGGACGGGGTAGAAAGACGAATTTAACCCTGACGGAGGGAGAGAAATACACGAAGTGCGCGTGTGTGATTTCGATGCCCACAGGGAAATGAGATATGTATGCGTGTGAAAGAGATTGCACAATTCATTCATGTATCACTATCTAGCGATTGTGGACGTGCATCGCTTGAACATAAGTCAATATATACTTCGTATCGTGGCCAAAGGTACAATATCGATTTAACGCTATAAAGATTGGACACTCACATATCACATTTTTTCTATTTAAATAAACCTTTTTCAGTTGTGCATGCCAAAGTTACAGTGATGTTTCTTCAAACAACCAATGTAGCTATCATGCACATGCACCATTGTTACTCTTGCATTCAAATTCATTAGTCTTGGATGATTTAAGTTTCTATTTTGAAGTAATATATGTAATATTCATATGAATTCAACGGGTACGCAATTTATGAAATGGAGGCTATGTAATCATATGAGGTAACACTTTTAAGTAGCTAACTACAATATCCATTTCTTTTTGTGCGCCTCTACACTAACACGTCAATGCATTATGTTTAAAGTAAATAACCAATGGCACTAAATTATCTATTTACACGAGAAATACATAGGCTGAGCGTTTGATCCCTTTTTTTTGTGAACGCGCCACTAAACCCGTACGATTGGTCGCGCCCGTGTGAACGTCCAAGTTATTGGTGCATCATCCCGAGTTATTGTCTTTTTTCTGGGGTGGACTTCACACTAGTTATTAACAGCTGACGCGTGCCCCTTGTACATAGTCTAGCATGACCTTCCCGCTAGCACGGTCCAAAATTAGTTGAAACTGGATACGAACGATCCCGCGGGCGGCAAAATCCCCCGCCTCCTTCTAAAATTTCCGCCATCTTAGTCTTTAGCATGTGAAATCCCCCTTTTGTCCTTGGTGCACGGAGACCAACAGTTACAATACCGCCCTCATCTACATGATAGGTCGGGGCTGCTTCGGTAACTTCCGGTTCCCCCCACTACACGGCACCCCCATTTTCTCTTCCCCTCCCGCAAAAACGACTAACTCCACAGCACCAGAGCATCTTACATCACGCCTTCCGTACTTCATCGCCCTTTCTCCCCTCCCCTCTTGAAACCCTAGACTGCTCATCCACCAGCGTACCATAGCCCATTCACTGCCAGCGGCGTCCACCTCGTCGGATCTGCTTCTGCGGCCGCATCTACCCCTCCCACCTCCCCTAGAAACAAGTAGACTGCTCATCCACCATTGTACCACAGCCCATTCAGTGTCGGCCTTGTCCACGGCGCCGGATCTTCTTCACCGGTACTCTCGTCAACTGCCACGCATCTGCAGCGGCTCATTCGTACTCCCCACAGGAGACGCTTCGTCCACACCCCCCGGAGCCGCCCCACCGACGCCCATGTCGACGGCCTCTGATCCTCTTCGCCGACATCTTCCTCAACCCTACCGGAGCCGCTTCGCCGACACCTTCCTCAACCCTACCGGAGCCGCTTCGCCGACACCAGCGTCAACCCTACCAGAGTAGCTTCGCCTATACCATTCTCAACCCTACCGGGGCCGCTTTGCCAACTCACAAGTCCACGGACTCAGATGCGCTTACTCTCACCCTCATCCAACCTACCGGACCAGCTTCTGACGCCCCATCCACGGCCGCAGATCCGCATCATCGTCACCACCCTTAACCCAACCACCGGAGCAGCTTCTGACGCCCCGTCCAAGGCCGCAGATCCGCATCATCGACACCATCCTTAACCCAACCACCGGAGCAGCTTCTGATGCCCCGTCCATGGCCGTAGATCCGGCTCGTCGACACCATCCTTAACCCAACCACCGAAGCAACTTCACCTACGCCCTCGTCCACGGCCACAGATCCGCTTCGCCCACACTGTAGTCCACCCTACCAGAGCCGGTCCACAAACACCCTACTCAACGGTTCTAGATCTCCTTACCGGACCCCGACAGCCAGCGCAGCATCATCACCCTCGACGTTTCTAACCTGATTCCCACCGTCTGCAGAGATGCCAAGCACCCACCATGGCCTAGGTACTTGTCACCTTTAAACCCGTCCAGCATCACATGCTCGATGTACTTCAAATATATTAACCGGTCACTGTTACCTGTTATGCAGCTGGCAAAAACTACAAGGACGATGTTTCTTCTGGATCTAATATCTTGGCCAACCAAGATCCTGGACCGAGGCATTGCTATGATCTTGTAAGCGTGTCTCTCTCTCTTGTATTGTTCTGTGCCTGCCAGCGTGCTTTGCTAGGATTTTCGACCAGTAATCCCTTTGTGCAGACAATGATTTCTACTACTGGTTGCTAAATTAGATATGTAGATGTCATACATGATACTACCTCGTACCTTCGTTCCCAAATATAAGTTGTCACATCCCTAACTTCTGGCATTGCTCTAGGTTAGCTTCAGGTGTGCATCATGTCTATATTTTTTGAAACTTGAATTGAGGAATATTGGAAGCCTCAAAACCCTAAATAAAAGAGGGGCAAAAACCCTAGAAATCTCATCCATTGCTCCAAAAGGCTCTTCTTAAATGTTTGATAATTTTTGGTAAGGGTTCTGGTCCCAACCAAAATATTGAACATTTTTAAGGATTTATTTTTGGGACTTTGAATTTAAATCATTAGCTATTTGAATTTGAATTATATTCATATAATTAGAATATAATTTCAAATACCCCCTGAAATATTTTATAAGCTTTTGGAAAAGTCCATCTAGCAATATAAAAATATTCAGAGGAGCTTTGGCATTGTTTGAATTATTATTTTTAATTCAAACAGTGGCAAAAGAATTAACTAAAAGAAAAACAGAACAGAAATAAAAAGAACAGAGCCTACCTGGCCTCACCCGTGCAGCCCAGCCGGCCCAGCTCCTCCCGCTGGCCCAGCCCGCCACCGCTACCCCCCTGTCGTCTTCTTCCCTCGCCAGAAGGACGCGGGCACGCGCCCGGCGCGCGCGGCCACGCGCCCCGGCCACCTCCTCCCTGCCTGGCTGCCTCCTCCTCCCCTGGTTCCCTCCCGCGACGCCACGCAGCCCCCTCGGACCCCTCTCACTCTTCCTCGAGGCCCCGCCCCTCTGCTCTTTCTCTCTCGCCCGAACCCGAACACAGCCGTCGCCACCGACGCCGTTCGCCGCGGCCACCATCCCCCTCTCGCCTCCCCGACGCCTCCCAGAGCTCCGCAAGTCCTCCCTCGTCCTCCTCGTCGTCTCACGCGACCAGAAGAGCCCCGGAACGCCGCCCCCGACGTTTTCCCCCTCGCCGGCCGCCGAGGATCTTCTCCGTCGAATTCGGCCACTCCGGCGCGCCCCCGAGCTCGCTGACCCTCCCTGCACGATCCCCGTGAGTCCCTGCTCCGTTTCCCCCTACCCCCAAGCTCGATTTCGAGCTCTAGCCGCCCCCTCTACCGGAGCCGAGACGCTCCGCCGCACGGGCTCGTCGCCGGTGAAGCTCCGGTGACCTTTTGGTCCCACGCCTGCGTCCGTTGCACTCATTGCGTTCCGTAGAGTAAAACTAGCGCGACCACCGTCTTGTTTGCACACCGCAGCGCCGGTCCCGCGAACACCCGAGCTCCGGCAGCCGCAAAAGAGGTCGCCGCCGGCAGCTCCGGCCACCCCAGCCTCCGCCACCGCCACCGTTGGATGCGCCACTCCACCCTCTCCCCGTAGCTGCTCCCTGCGCGCCAAAAGAGCCCCTGTAGTGGGTTTCCGACGCGCACCACCGCGTCTGGCCTCGCCGGCGTCAAGCCGCCGGTGGGTCTGACCACGTTGACCACGGCGGGACACCCCCCCCCTCTGGGTCGATGACAGGTGGGGCCAGCCCCCCCTGTTAATTAGTTTAGTTATTTTATTTTAACTACCCCCCTCTGCTGACACTGACAGGTGGGCCCCCGCCATCAGGTGATTAGCTTAAGCTAATCACCACCTAATCTAACCCCAGAGCCACTGACATGTGGGCCCTAGTGCCCTAATCCTTAATTAAACTAAAATAAACCCCCCTGTTAACCTGTGACGCTGACTAATGGGACCCCCTGGTCAGGTTTGACCCGGGGCAGCCCTGTTGACTTGCTGATGCAAGCATGACGCACTGCTGATGTCATAAAGTATTTTCTGGATTTAATTATATTCAGGAAATTCCAGAAAATGCCTAAAACTTCTAAAAATCATAGAAAATTAACCGTAACTCCAAATTAAATAATTTATATATGAAAAATTATCAGAAAAATTCAAGGAATCCATCTGTACCATTTTCATGCATGTTAGAACAACTTATCACTACAGTTTAGGGCAAATGAAGTAAAGGGCATTTAAATAATCACATATGGGGTTTAAATTTGAATCTTATATTCAAACCAACTTCATTTAATCTGTTGCTAGTTGCATTAGCTCAAAACACATTCATATTGCCATGTCATGAGCATGCATCATATTGTGCATTGCATTGATTATGTTCCTTTCTGTGTTGCCGGTATTTGTCCCCTCTCGATAGACGTGATACCGATGATGTGATCGTTGACACTGATGAAGACTCAATGTTATCTTCAGAAGTGCCAGGCAAGCAAAACCCCCTTGTTCATTCCGATACAATCCTACTCTCTCGCCCCTGCTCTCTTTTACCGCATTAGGACAACAACGATTCATCTGTTACTTGCTGCGGTAGCTGAACCCCTTTATCCTTTGCATGACCTGTCATTGCCACAGTAAATAGATGAAACCCACTAGCATGAGTAGGAGTTGTTTGAGCCCTGATGTGCCTACTCATTCATGCTTGTTTGTCATGCCTGCTACTGCTTAGAGTTGAGTCAGGTCTGATTCATCGGGGATGAATCAGAGGCGTGTGAACATGTCCTACTGTGTGTGAGCTAAGTGTGTGAACACGATTTGGTAAAGGTAGCAGTGAGAGGCCATGTAGGAGTACATGGTGGGTTGTCTCATTGCAGCCGTCCTCAGGAACTGAGTTCTGTGTTTGTGATCCATGATTCAGCTACTACCACGCATTGGGCCCGAAACCAATGGACCCTCTCGGCTTCTTGATCACCCTTGTCCTCTGTCCAGGAGTTGCAAGTAGTTTCTGGTGTTTGTAGTATGCTGGAGGCCGTGGACAGCGCTGACCGTAGGGGTGGGCTGTGATGCGGTAGGCACGTGGCCGGGTAAACCGGGCGCCCGTTTGGTGTCACGGAACGCTGTTCACATTGTTTGGGGCTGTGAGCGAAACTCCGGCCGGATCTCCTCATGGATGGAACCCGAATAGGCGATAAACCTGGACTAGAGACTTGAGTGTTTAGGCAGGCCGTGGCCGACACCCACGTTGGGCTTCCGCTTGAAGGTTGCCGAGTACATGTCGTGTAAACGGCGGTAAGTGGTGAGAGCGTGTGTGAAGAAGTACACCCCTGCAGGGTTAATATGATCTATTCGAATAGCTGTGTCCGCGGAAAAGGACCTCTGGGTTGCTTATATCAGTTCATAGACAAGTGAAAGTGGATACTCTAAAATACGCAAGATAAGCGTGAGTGCTATGGATGGCGTTCTCATAGGGAGACGGGAGCGGATCCATAGTGGTGTATTGATATGGTGAATATGTGGACTCGTGTGCGCCACCTCAAAAGAGTCGCTTGCAGTCGTAGTTCAGGATAGCCACCGAGTCAAAGCTGGCTTGCTGCAGTTAAACCCCACCATCCCCTTTGTTGATAACGATGCATATGTAGATAGTTCTGATGTAAGTCTTGCTGGGTACATTTGTACTCACGTTTGCCTATTTTATGTTTTTGCAGAGAGACTTCAGTCTCACTATTAGTTCCACGTGGACTTCGACGTTTAGCTTGATACCTCAGCTACGATCTTGTGCCCTCGGCAGGATCTGGTAGATAGTCAGGCTTCTCAGCCTTTTTCATTTATAGATGTCTGTACTCAGACATGATAGCTTCCGCTTGTGCTTTGATTGGTATGCTCTGAATGTTGGGTCATGAGACCTATGTTTGTAATATCTCGCTCCCCGGAGCCTAATGAATAAATACTTGATTTGTAGAGTCATGTTGTGATGCCATGTTGTATTTGCACATATCGAGCATATTGTGTGTATGTTATTGAAATGCTTGGTATGTGTGGGATCTGACCATCTAGTTGTTTATCTTTAGTAGCCTCTCTTACCGGGAAATGTCTCCTAGTGTTTCACTGAGCCATGGTAGCTTGCTACTGCTCCGGAACACTTAGGCTGGCCGGCATGTGTCCTTCTTCGTTCCTGTGTCTGTCCCTTCGGGGAAATGTCACGCGATGAATACCGGAGTCCTGTTAGCCCGCTACAGCCCGGTTCACCGGAGTCCTGCTAGCCCAGTGCTACAGCCTGGATTCACCCGCTGATGACCGACACGTTCGATGCTGGGTCATGGATGCCTGTCCCTGTAAGTCTGTGCCACTTTGGGTTTACGACTAGCCATGTCAGCTCGGGCTCCTTATCATATAGATGCTAGCGACACTGTCATATACGTGTGCCAAAAGGCGCAAACGGTCCCGGGCAAAGGTAAGGCGACACCCATGGGAATACCGTGCGTGAGGCCGCAAAGTGATATGAGGTGTTACATGCTAGATCGATGTGGCATTGAGTCGGGGTCCTGACATAACCATTCGGCCGCTCCGCGGGTCGCTACTCGATTGGTGTCACACCCTAGCTAGTCATGCATTAGAGTGTTGCATCATGTTTACTCTTTCATCAGAAACTTGAAATGGGGATGACAGAACCCCCAGTCCCCTCTGAAACCAACTAGGGTTTACTAAAAACTTTTTCAATGAACCTGAAATGCCCTTCTAAAATGCCCATCATTTTTGTCTTGGTTCAGAACCCCTGCCAAAAATGGTGCACATTTTCCTAGGCCATCTTAGGGTTTTTGAATTAAATCATAAATATTTGAATTTGGGCATTTAAAATTATATAAAATATTTAAATGCTCAAATACCTCCAAACTAAAATGTTTCATGTTGGAAATAATCCAACTATGGACCAGGAGTAATTTGGTGATTTTTGAAGTTGCCTAGGTATTTTATTAAATTCAACAAAGTTGCAGATATATTAAAAAAAGAAAACAGAAACAGAAAAAAAGGGGAAACTTACCTGGCGCCACCGCAGGCCCACCAGCCAGCCCACCTGGCCGGCCCAGCCCGGCCACCGCTCCAGCGAGCTGCTTGGCTCGCCAGGCAGGCAGCCAAGGTGCTCGGCGGCGGCACCGCAGCTCGCCACGCAGCTGCTCGCCGCCTCGCCGCCTCCCTCGCCCGGCTAACGCCGTGGATCAGCCTCCCTCTCTCCCCCGAACCCCCCAGACACCCCCTCTCCTCTCCAGCTCCTCCCCCTCGCACGCCCCAGCCATGGCCGACGCCATCGCCGCCACCCCCTCGCCGTAGCCACGCCCTCCGTCCACCCCACGCCGTGCCACCGTGTCCAGGAGCTCCGCCGCTGTCCACTTCATCGAGCAGCCGAGCCCCGAGCGCTCGCAACGCCCGAGTCCACCGCACCGACCTCGCCCGAGCTCACCGTCGCCGGAGATCCCCTTCAACGCCGTCGTCGCTCCGGTCCATCTCCGGCCGCACCAAGGACTCCGTCGCACTCACTGTGAGCCTAGCTACTCCTCCGACCCTCTCTCTCTCATTCCTGAGCCGTGTAGCCACCGCACGAGGATCACACGCCCGCACCGCCGCGGACCTCGTCGCCGACGTGCTTCCGGCCACACTCCGGCCACAAGATGGTGTCCATCTTACTCACCAAGTCCCGCAACACCTAGCTAGCTACTCCACGAGCCTCACCGACCCCTCTAGCGCCAAGTTCACCTCCGACCGAGCCCCGGTGGCCGCCAAAGTCGTCGCCGGCGCCAACTCCGGCCACCCCGACCTCAACGGACTCCGCCAAGAGCTGCGGTTTGTCCTCAGCTCCCCTCCGGTGGTCTCCGCGGCCCATTTGGTGGCCGAAATGGCCAAAACCACTCCCGCCGCCGCGTCGGGCTCGCCGGCGGCTAAACGCCGGTGCAGCCGACCCGGGTTTGACCACGGGTGGGCCCTGGTTGACTCCCCTGAGTCAATGACAGGTGGGGCCCAGCCCTGTTAATTAAACAGGATTAGTTTTAATTAAGTTTTAGTTAAAATAATCACCCTGACATGCGGGACCCACTGTCAGGTTTGACCCAGACCTGTTCCGTTGACCTGCTGACGTCACACTGACGTCAGGCTGACGCAGTAATTGATTTTCTGGATTTAAGTTAAATCAGGAAATTCCAGAATATAATTTAAACTTCAAAAATTCATAACTTTTATTCTGTAACTCCAAACTGGACAAATTATATATGAAAAATGATCAGAAAAATCCAATCTATCCATCTGTACTATTTTCATGCATGATCAAACAAGTTAAATTGATGTTTCAAGCAGAACAAGGAAAAGCACTTTAAAAGGCCATATTTGAATCTGAAATTTGAATCCTTGATTCAAATTTGTTCAAACCCTTCTGGTTTTAGTTGCATTAGCCCAACACACTCATATTGCCATGTTTCATGCATGCATCATATTGTTGCACATTGTTTGGTGATGGTTGTATATCGATGTCCCTTGCGACAGGTTCTGTCTCCGAGGAATACCGTGATTACCCTAACGAAGAACCGTGTCAGTGCATCGAACCATCAGGCAAGCAACCAACCATTTGATCATATCGATACAATCCCATGTTCTCGCTCCTGCTCTCTTTTACTGCATTAAGACAACGCGTTTCTAACTGCTGTGTGCTACGGTAGTTGAACCCATTTCCTCTGCATGACCTGTCATTGCCACAGTAACTAGATGAAACCCACTAGCATGTGTAGGAGTTGTCTGAGCCATATGTATGTGTTGTTCCTACCTTGCTATGCCTGCTATGCTTAGAGTCGTGTCAGGTCTGGTTCATCGGGGTGATGGGCTAGAGTGAAATGATTATGTCGGTAATGAGAGTAGTGTGGTGAACACGATTTGGTAAAGGTATCGATGAGAGGCCATGTAGGAGTACATGGTGGGTTGTTTCATTGAAGCCGACCTTAAGCACTGAGATCTGTATGCGTGATTTAAGATACAGCTACTACCATGCATTGGGCCCTGAAATATGACCCCGCTCGACTTCTTATTCACCCTAGCTCTCTGTCCAGGAGTTGCAAGTAGTTTCTGGTGTTTGTAGCCTACTGGAGGCCGTGGACAGCGCTGACCGTAGGGGTGGGCTGTGATGCGGTAGGTACGTGGCCGGGTGTACCGAATACCCGTTAGGTATCTCGGGAACCCTGTTCACATCGTTCGGGGCCATATGGGAAACCCCGGCCGGACTCCCTGCGGATGGAACCTGAATAGGCGATAAACCTGGACTAGAGGCTTAAGTGTTTAGGTAGGTCGTGGTCTACACCCACGTCGGCTTTCGCTTGAAGTCTGCCGAGCACATGTCGTGTGCAGACGCTAAGTGGTGGAAACATGTATGAAGAAGTACACCCCTGTAGGGTTATCATAATCTATTCGAATAGCCGCGTCCGCGGTAAAGGACTACTTGGTTGCCTATATAGTTCATAGACAAGTAAATGGAAACTGTTAAAAGCCGCAAGATAAGTGTGAGTGCCGAGGATGGCTCTTCCATAGGAAGACGGAGGTGGATCCTCGGTAGTGTATTGAAGTGGTGAGTAGTGGACTCGTGTGCGCAAAACCATTTCAAGTTGGAGTATCGTAGGATAGTTTAGCCAAGAGTCAAAGCTGGCTTGCTGCAATAACTCCACCAACCCTTCTTGATAACATGCATGTATGTAGGATCTGATGTAAGTCTTGCTGAGTACCTTTGTACTCATGTTGCTATAATTTACACTTTTACAGAAGACGCTGCAACCCCTTCTGATGGGTTCTTTGTAGACGTTGACATCAACGAGTAGGCTAAAGACCCAGGTGGTGACCCTGAGCTTGTGAAGGACCACGTAGTATAGTTAGGCTTTCCAAGCCTCTTTTATTTTACTAGTTGTCTGTACTCAGACAAGCTACTTCCGCTGCTGGTTTGTATGACTGTATGACTTGTATGTTGGGTCGTGAGACCCGTACCTTTGTGTATGTTATGTATGGCTCCCTGAGCCTTAAATAAAGTACTTGTGTCGTAGAGTCATGTTGTGATGCTTCGTTGTATTTGCACATATCGAGCATATTGTGTGTATGATTGAAATGCTTGGTATGTGTGGGATCTGACTATCTAGTTGTTTATCTTTAGTAGCCTCTCTTACCGGGAAATGTCTCCTAGTGTTACCGCTGAGCCATGGTAGCTTGCTACTGCTCTGGAACACTTAGGCTGGCCGGCATGTGTCCTTCCTCGTTCCTGTGTCTGTCCCTTCGGGGAAATGTCACGCATTGAGTACCGGAGTCCTGTTAGCCCGCTACAGCCCGGTTTACCGGAGTCCTGCTAGCCCAGTGCTACAGCCCGGACCCACTTGCTGATGACCGACACGTTCGAAGCTGGGTCATGGATGCCTGTCCCTGTAAGTCTGTGCCACTTTGGGTTTACGACTAGCCATGTCAGCCCGGGCTCCTTATCATATGGATGCTAGCGACACTGTCATATACGTGTGCCAAAAGGCGCAAACGGTCCCGGGCAAAGGTAAGGCGACACCCGTGGGAATACCGTGCGTGAGGCCGCAAAGTGATATGAGGTGTTACATGCTAGATCGATGTGGCATTGAGTCGGGGTCCTAACAGCGTTGGTATCAGAGCTTGACTGCCTGTAGGATTACCAAGCCAAACTGGTCGAAGTTGAGTCTAGAAATTCTTTAGTTATATAAGGGAATTGATTGTGGGATGGAACGTAAGGCTCTTTTTACTCCTTATACCTCATGCCCTTCTGATCTGAGTCATCTTATCTTTCCTACGGGGTTAAGAACTAGGCTATCTCTTCTTTCTATTAGGATCACGTGTTACTAATCAGTAGACTTATAAGATTGTTGGATTTAAGTCTCAGTTCAGTTCCTACTACTTCCGTATGTTAATTGTTGATCTCGGAACCTTGATATTGTGCTTCTGAGTGGTTATGCCACCATTTTTGTGATTGTCTCAATTCTTTTTGAGCAATTATAGCCATTATGCTGTCCGAGTCATCCCAGGTTTCTAAATAGTCCGATGCATTTGCAAAATCCCTTCCTTCTGTTTCCGATGTTCCCATGGGCCAGATTAACCACACTAATCGGTGTGTTGAAGTAATTATTGCCTCGACATATATGTTGGAATTATTATTATGACCCTAAGTGCTTAGGGGATCATCTAGTGGTCTAGCCATGATTATGTTCCAGTGTGATGACTCTGGCCGTCATTATCGAAAGCATCCCGTGATGCCATATAGTAGTAGGTATTCTATCCCTGGGTTTTGAACCCGAGATTCACCCTACTTGCTTCATGTTGATAGTTTTGCTCGTTCCTTTAGGTTATTAGTAACCTTTGCATTAGTCCTCGATGTTCGTGGTATTCCTTTCCTCCAAATACTATGAACCGCTTATGGCAGATGTTCCTCGCTGATCGAAAGATCACAATCAGAGTGCTCTCGATGGGTTCTCGGTTCTACATTGTGACTCTGCCAGTTCTACCTTTCTGCATGGGTTATCCGGAAGAAATATGTTGAACTTGGTTCGACATACTAATCTATGCATCCACAACTCAGAAAGTTATATGTTCCTTTGAGTTGTTCTCTTTAGTTGCATTCTGACCCTCGTCTATCAATTGATAGTCAAGAGTATGTGTGCGTTCGTTTAACGATGCCCATTACTCTTGTGGTCCGTCAAGCCATTCTATCGCGGAATGACTAGGAGAAACAAACTCCAGTACCTTTTCCCTATCCAGGATTGGGTCAAAGAAGTTGTGCTCCGCAGATCGAATTGCTAATCCAGCTTTTGCTCTGCTCTACCTTGGAGTATTACATATTTTATATCGAGATTGTTTTAGGAATTGCGCACCATCCCATGAACTCTTGGTACAGTGATACTTCTTGCCATCACTGTTCATTCCTCGGCCCTCGTGTTGATGCAACCGGAATACCGACAAATGAATTGTGATGTGTGAAATCAATACTGCTAGCAACTCTGTTGCTTGGTAGTTAAAGGATAATAATTTCATTCTTAGTATGTTGGTTTTCGAATCATCCTTCTAAGACTGATCGTGCTACCTAGTCCTTATTTCGGTGCACCCTTCGATTGATGAGTTAGGATCTTGTCAAGTCCTCACTCATTTGATCATATCGTCTTGCCCTCAAAAGCAAGATTGTTCTCGAGCTTAGTAACATACCGGTGGTTCGTGACTTTCCAAATATCTTCTTGGAGGTGTTACCGGGTTGTCACCTGACCGCTATGTTGAGTTCGTGATCAAGTAGGTTTCTTGTGAACCACCTTCTCTCCAAGAATCGGTGTAAGATATCCCTGAGCTAGTTGGTTAAGCTAGACAACAACTTGGAGAGTTGGAAGATAAAAACTTGTCTGACTTAGTTCGTTCCAAAGGGATATTCTTGTGTAGTGTGTGTTGAAGAAAGATGATATCTTCATCGATTGGTCCCTGTGATCAGTTGCTGGACCTATTGTCTTATCAATCCCTTGATTTGAGTGTGGGCTATCGTCAAATCAAATCAGTACCAACGATGTTCGTAATGTTGTCCTACTCGTGGTTGATCCCTCGAGCATACACCATTACATCTTTGGTCTGACCAATGCTATCACCGTGTTCACATGATGGTGGAAGTCCAGTGATATGGAAATTCCGATGAGTTGCTGTTGAGCCCATCAGTAGCATTTTGTCTCCCCCATGAATCATGTTGAACATCAACCTAGTGTTGGAAACTTGTGTAAGCATTTCTTCGTGTTTCGTTCATGAAGCATATGTTTGAATGAAAGTAGTGGTTTTCCCTAATTCATGTGCATATGATCCAAGTTGCCGCCATGAATTTGAGGAAGATTGTTTTGTTTCCTTGGAATCATTCCAAATTAGTCATGCACACGTGCGAAGTATTCTGTGGTCTGGAGACTTGCAACCTTCATTCCATATGTGTCCCGAGCACACCAAGCCACTGATTGATTTGTTCAAGGGGAAGAAGTTCCTTCATAAGAGCTAATCATATGACTTATGCAAGGACTTCGTTATCCACGGTGATGGTTCCCAACCAGAACTCGGTAGTGTTTTATTGTAAGACTACCATGTGATCATGTTTGTCTGAGACAACATGTTCACACGTGCGTAGCAGAACCAGCTCATGTTCTGGAGCTTGCTATCGTAGTTCATTCCCCGAGAATCTCGCAACGTCATCTCGTCGAATTGTGTTGCAAACTTTCATTTTTATTCCTAGACTCGATGAGTCTGGAATATCCTGACACCAACCAGATCTGAATCTCAGGCAGATATGATGGTTGGAACATTCTCCAAGAACTATAATATTGGTCCCTCGATAACCGGTAAAGTGGATGTCGTGGCCAACACACCCAGCCGGAAGACCTGTTATTATAATATCTTGATTGAGGAAGTTGGCCACCTCCCCATAGGGATTTCGTAGGATTTACTCCCTAGTTGCCCCTATGGATTTTGAGATCCCGAAGTCCGACCTTTTTACTTGATGTTCTAGATATCAAACCATATCTATGAATGGGTTACACTAGCACATCAAGGAGAACATTAGAAGCGGAGTGCTAAATGTCTCTCGGTCGATCATCCAGATTTTTATTTCCTTGGCCTCGCTAAGGTGAAATCTGAGAAGGTGTTATCTTCCTTTGCATCT
>NC_041383.1:447567619-447602140 GCF_002162155.2 Triticum dicoccoides | reverse complement strand
TACCCCCCCTCTGCTGACACTGACAGGTGGGCCCCCGCTATCAGGTGATTAGCCTAAGCTAATCACCACCCAATCTAACCCAGAGCCACTGACATGTGGGCCCTAGTGCCCTAATCTTTAATTAAATTAAACTAACCCCCTGTCTAACCTGTGTCACTGACGTGTGGCCCCCACACGTCAGGTTTGACCCGGGGCAGCCCTCTTGACTTGCTGATGCAAGCATGACGCAGTGCTGATGTCATAACTCATTTTCTGGATTTAAAAATAATCAGGAAATTCCAGAAAATGCCTAAAACTTCAATAAATCATAGAAATTCAACCGTAACTCCAAATTAAATAAATCATATATGAAAAATTATCAGAAAAATTCAAGGAATCCATCTGTACCATTTTCATGCATGTTAGAACAACTTATAGGTTCTGTTTAGCACAAATCAACTAAATGGCATTTGAATAATCACATATGGAGTTTGAATTTGAATCTTATATTCAAACCAACTTCATTTAATCTGTTGCTAGTTGCATTAGCTCAAAACACATTCATATTGCCATGTCATGAGCATGCATCATATTGTGCATTGCATTGATTGTGTTCCTTTCTGTATTGCCGGTATTTGTCCCCTCTCGATAGACGTGATACCGATGATGTGATCGTTGACACTGATGAAGACTCAATGTTATCTTCAGAAGTGCCAGGCAAGCAAAACCCCCTTGTTCATTCCGATAAAATCCCACTCTCTCGCTCCTGCTCTCTTTTACTGCATTAGGACAACAACGACATATTTGTTACTTGCTGCGGTAGCTGAACCCCTTTATCCTTTGCATGACCTGTCATTCCACAGTAAATAGATGAAACCCACTAGCATGAGTAGGAGTTGTTTGAGCCCTGTTGTGCCTACTCATTCATGTTTGTTTGTCATGCCTGCTACTGCTTAGAGTTGAGTCAGGTCTGATTCATCGGGGATGAATCAGAGGTGTGTGAACATGTCCTATTGTGTGTGAGCTAAGTGTGTGAACACGATTTGGTAAAGGTAGCGGTGAGAGGCCATGTAGGAGTACATGGTGGGTTGTCTCATTGCAGCCGTCCTCAGGAACTGAGTTCTGTGTTTGTGATCCATGATTCAGCTACTACCATACATTGGGCCCTGAAATATGACCCCGCTCGACTTCTTATTCACCCTTGTCCTCTGTCCAGGAGTTGCAAGTAGTTTCTGGTGTTTGTAGTATGCTGGAGGCCGTGGACAGCGCTGACCGTAGGGGTGGGCTGTGATGCGGTAGGCACGTGGCCGGGTATACCGGGCGCCCGTTTGGTGTCACGGAACCCTGTTCACATCGTTTGGGGCTGTGAGCGAAACTCCGGCCGGATCTCCTCATGGATGGAACCCGAATAGGGATAAACCTGGACTAGAGACTTGAGTGTTTAGGTAGGTCGTGGTCTACACCCACGTCGGCTTTTGCTTGAAGTCTGCCGAGCACATGTCGTGTGCAGACGCTAAGTGGTGGAAACATGTATGAAGAAGTACACCCCTGCAGGGTTAACATCATCTATTCGAATAGCCGTGTCCGCGGAAAAGGACTTCTGGGTTGCTTATATCAGTTCATAGACAAGTGAAAGTGGATACTCTAAAATACGCAAGATAAGCGTGAGTGCTATGGAAGGCGTTCTCGTAGGGAGACGGGAGCGGATCCATAGTGGTGTATTGATATGGTGAATATGTGGACTCGTGTGCGCCACCTCAAAAGAGTCGCTTGCAGTCGTAGTTTAGGATAGCCACCGAGTCAAAGCTGGCTTGCTGCAGTTAAACCCCACCACCCCTTTGTTGAAAATGATGCATATGTAGTTAGTTCTGATGTAAGTCTTGCTGGGTACATTTGTACTCACGTTTGCCTATTTTATGTTTTTGCAGAGAGACTTCAGTCTCACTAGTAGTTCCACGTGGACTTCGACGTTTAGCTTGATACCTCAGCTACGATCTTGTGCCCTCGGCAGGATCTGATCGATAGTCAGGCTTCTCAGCCTTTTTCATTTATAGATGTCTGTACTCAGACATGATAGCTTCCGCTTGTGCTTTGATTGGTATGCTCTGAATGTTGGGTCATGAGACCTATGTTTGTAATATCTCGCTCCTCGGAGCCTAATGAATAAATACTTGATTTGTAGAGTCATGTTGTGATGCCATGTTGTATTTGCACATATCGAGCATATTGTGTGTATGTTATTGAAATGCTTGGTATGTGTGGGATCTGACCATCTAGTTGTTTATCTTTAGTAGCCTCTCTTACCGGGAAATGTCTCCTAGTGTTTCACTGAGCCATGGTAGCTTGCTACTGCTCCGGAACACTTAGGCTGGCCGGCATGTGTCCTTCTTCGTTCCTGTGTCTGTCCCTTCGGGGAAATGTCACGCGATGAATACCGGAGTCCTGTTAGCCCGCTACAGCCCGGTTCACCGGAGTCCTGCTAGCCCAGTGCTACAGCCTGGATTCACCCGCTGATGACCGACACGTTCGATGCTGGGTCATGGATGCATGTCCCTGTAAGTCTGTGCCACTTTGGGTTTACGACTAGCCATGTCAGCCCGGGCTCCTTATCATATGGATGCTAGCGACACTGTCATATACGTGTGCCAAAAGGCGCAAACGGTCCCGGGCAAAGGTAAGGCGACACCCGTGGGAATACCGTGCGTGAGGCCGCAAAGTGATATGAGGTGTTACATGCTAGATCGATGTGGCATTGAGTCGGGGTCCTGACAGGTCTTTCTAGAGATTCCACTATAGGCTACATATGGAGCAAAATGAATGAATCTACACTCGAAAATGCATCTATATACATCTGTATGTGGTCCATACTGGAATCTCTACAAAGACATATATTTAGGAACAGGGCCAGTACATTACACAAAATCATAGGTGGCATGTAGGAATTCCAGTGCACTACATTAGGCTCCCTTAGAGTGCCTGCCAGTCCAGCATACAGAGTCATGGCTAGTTTATGGTACGCACACAATCGTTAATCGGTGGTTTAAATATGTGCAAGGGATACGCAATGTAGTATCATGTAGAGATGTCTAAAATTAGCCGTGTCAACTTGCAGATAGGTTTACACAATGAAAAAGTACAAGATGTATGTGGCAATTTCATGGAACATCGCAAAAAAGGAGAGGCAGCGGTGAGCCTATACAGTGTGCTATGGTACGTCACTCCTCCATTGCAATCATTGTGACATGTTATTTGTATGCCAGTTCTATTAGCCGAGTTTCTTAGGGACAGTTATTACGAGTTATCCTAAGAAAATAAGCACCTGTGAATATAAGCTCCATGTAATACGCCAACCAGTTCTTTTCATTGCGTTTTCAGCTTATCTTTGGTATGATCAGTGGAAAGTCTAGATTGCATTATATATATTTTTTATTTTGCTACCCATATGGAAATTAATTTGACTTGCAAACATCACAAATTGAACCCAGTGCAGTAATTAATATGATAGGAAAACAGACCATCACTATTTGCTCAAAATGCAAATACAAAGATACCATCTACTTGGCACAATCTACTTTGGTCAATGTTTTCCATAGAGATCCCATTGCCTAATTTAAGCAAACAACGCATGACCCACATTTAAATGAAGAACAATTATTTGTTGAAATTCGATGGTCCAAGTGGCTGGTTATTATCATATAGCAGCACCACCTGAAAGCATCATATAGCAGCAGCAGCAGCTCATAGCAACTCATCATACAGCCGCAACAGTCTGCAATTCATCATATACCAACAGCAGCTCATAACAATTCATCATATAGCAGGAGCAGGAGCAGCTCATAGCAATTCATCATATAGCAGCAGTAGGAGCAGCTTGTAGCAACTCATCATATAGCAGCAGCAGCAGCTCATAGCAATTCATCATATAGCAGCAGCAACAGCTCATAGCAACTAATCATACAGCAGCAGCTCATAGCAATTCATCATATAGCAGCAGCAGGAGCAGCTCATAGCAATGCAACATATAGCAGCAGCAGAAGCAGCTCATAGCAATTCATCGTATAGTGGATTAGAATGAAAATTTGGCAAAAAATCAGAGGAGATCCTCACCTTGTTGGATGAGCTCATCCTTCAACAGCACCTCAAGGCCATGGCCTGGGAGGAGGGGAGGGGGAACAAGGTGCCTTCTGCCATAGTGTGGCATGAGCCGTAGTTGTGCAGCGCCCGCCGGAGTAGTGCATTGGACAAACCACAGTGGAGCAGCTGCTGGAGACCATGAGAATGAGGGGCGGCGCCAGAGGGAGGAGCAGCCAGGGAGATTTTCCCCTACCCACCGGCCGTGTAGCCTAGCTGGACATAGCATCGTTGAGGACCAGGCTAGATGGGACCAGTGGCGACGGCTCGCTGGAGGAACCCTAGTGCTGCAGCCAGGGGATCGAGGTAGAGGGAAAGGGGAGAGGAGATGCAAGCGGGCAGGGCAATGAATGCTTGTGTGTTTGTTTTTACTTGAGGGTCAGGTGTGACACGGGCGTCAGCAGTTGCATTTTGAGTCTAATATAGGCAGACAACAGAGTCATTTCACTATTCCCCTTCCCTTCATTTTTTAGTGAGGTTCTACCCGAAACACCCCCCTCCAAAGAGAAATTAGTTAAGCCCATGCCCATAATTCAAAAATGACTTCTTTACATATTTTATGGCTTATTTTGACAATATACCCTGAAAAGGCGGGATCGAACTGGCCCTTAACCTGCAATTCAATTGTGCGTGCAATGATGAATCACTCCTGCCTGCTATTTGTACATTTAGGCATCGTCATACATGGCATAACCTAATACATGTGCATTCCATTGTAGAATCTGGAATATGCAATGTTTATGTTAGTTCATACGTTGCACATGATGTTTAAATGCCCCTTAAATCCGGTCAGTCAAGTGATGGTCTTTAAGCCTCCTTCTTTGCTTCTTTTCTTGATATGTAAGATTTGCTCACAGATCTGTTCAATTGCTTGTTTGCATTAGCCAGCTATACTAGGACTGTTTGCTTTGATTACTTGCTATTCTTGACCTAACACTCTAACAGAGCTTGTCAATGATTTAAACACTAAGGGCTGCTGTAGTGGGGCCTTGTCTAACTCATAGGTGAATAAAGGTTTGGTTGTACACTACAGTAGGCTCTCCAAGAGTACCTGGAGATCCAGTTCGAAGGTATGCCTAGTTTTTACATAGTGCAGACATAGTAAATGCTCATTTCATTGTGTGCAAGTGCAAGAGATGCGGCATGTTTCATTATGTTGTGTTGTTTTGTTATAATCTCATCCTTTTGTGTTCACAGACTGGAAAGTATGCATATTTATCTTCCAAGGAGACGAGTAACTAGTTTGTGTCACCTTGCAGAGGGGGTTCAATGAAGATAAGATTGAGGATTTCCAAGTACAAGATGTTAGGAAGGAGCCTTGCAAGAGAAGTAGGAGCTGCACTGAGCCTCTTCAACCTGCTAAGGTAAGTCACTGTATGCAACTCAACAGTTCAATTCCTTGTTTGTTTCAGGCATAGTTAATTTTCTCTTTTCAATTGCTTTATTTGTCCTCACTTAATGAGATGCCCAAATAATTATGCCTGATGTTTGCTACTTGTATCACTATTAGTTGACATAATTAAAGGCCTTACCATTTAATTACTCTGCCAAAGTGTGCCTGAAGCTTTGAAGTCTATTAACCAACTATTATTGCATGAGGCTCACAATCTAGTTTATACCACGCTAATGATTGCATAGTTTTGCCTACTGTCATATGTTTGTATGAAACCCTCTGTTGTTCATTATGATCCCTAAGACTTTAATTGAGGTACAGAATGGCCAACTGCTTGCTTACTTATACGCAACGTGCTGTCTAAATTTGTAACTTGTCTGTGTTTTCGATTGGGCCCCAACATCATGCTCCTCTGGTGAGCTAAGAGGGATTTCTGTATGCAGGCTGCACATACTATCTTTTTTATATTTTTTAAAATATCACCTGCTTATGCTTCATGACATGTAACATTTTTTTGTGAAAGTGACGTGTAACATTATTGTTAGTCTTGTTTTGCCATGTAGTACAAAATAGTGTCTTGTTCGCTTCACTGTTGTAACTATATTTTTGCCCTAGTCATGTGTACTTACAGAAACATTTCAGGATGAAGTGACATCAACACAAAAATCTGCGAGCAGTGCGGCATGGCCGTTACCGAATGATTATGGATTGGAATTGGAATGTGCTTATGTTCTCGAGCATCAACTAGAGGTGGCAAGACAACATGTACATGATTGTCAATGTATAATCAACAAGCTGAGACTGGACATGCAGGTATTAGATGCAGGAGTCAAAAAAATGAAACAAGACACCAAGGTAACCATGAAGGAATTGGAGATTTGGCAGACTGAAATTTGTGCTATCTAAATCCGGCCAATCCTATTTTCTGAAGAGATTATAGTTCAAATGGAGTTAAGTTGATGCTCTTCCATGATGTATGAGCCGTATTTGCCCAGTGTATGTAATTTGCTGTTTGTGTATGCTTTATTATCACTTGTGCCGTACCATAATGCCCAGTGGGTATAATCGGCTGTAATTCCTTTATTGTAGTGTAGGATTATTCTACCTATCTATGCCTTGATCTATTTGTTGTATAGTGTATGCTTTTTAGAGGTGATAGTATTGAGTAGGATAATTCTTTGAATATGCTATATCATTCAAACGGGGGCCAACTCGCCCGACCATGGGCCTTCTACGTCTCGCAGTGTCCATGGGCCTTCTACGTCTTGCAGTGTCCATGGGCCTTCTACGTCTCGCAGTGTCCATGGGCCTTCTATGTCTCGCAGTGTCCATGGGCCTTCGACGTCTCGCAGTGTCCATGGGCCTTCTACGTATCGCATGATCCATGGGCCTTCTACGTCACATAGGATCCATGGGCCGCCGACTCATTTATGGGTCTTGTACTGGTCTTCAATGGGCCGTAGATGGGCCTATAATGGAAATCGTATGTTTTATTGGCTGACCATAATGGGCCGTTAATAGGCCGTATTTGGTGATGCTATGAAAATGGCCCAACAGACTAACGGACCACAAACGGGTCGACTGTAACGACGGGCTGAATTTGGCCAACAAGCAGAAAATGACAGTAACGGGACGTAAGTAACCGAATGCTGCAAATGAGCCCAAGAATAAATGGGCTTAGAGAAGGCCGAAAGATAACATGGGTTGGAAACGGCCCAACTGAATAACAGGCCCTTAATGGGTATAAAGTGATACACTATTCATTACGGGCCAGTTTCACCATAGGCCGTTAATGGGTCTAAAGTAATACACTGTTCATTGCGGGCTAGTTTCACCACAGGCTGTTAATAGACCAAGATTTACATAGGTCCTCATATGGGCCAAAAGACGTCATGGGCCATACGTGGGCTAGAAGTGAAAATGGGCTGGAATCATATTGGATGGCCCAGATGACGCTACTGGGCCTAATTCGGATAGGGCATAACGGGCCTTGGGTTAGCGGGCTGTAAATGGGCTATATGCGAACAGGCCATTAACATGCTTTCCATGGTCCGACCCGTCACCTTTTGACCAATTCAAACGAGCCGGCCTTTTCATAGGAATGGGCCTCTGTTGGGCCGTGCCATGTGTCGACGTATCATAGGTGCCTTCTGTCCAATGAGTGGATGACATCTGTCCCAACAATGAGCCGACACGTGTTTCCTCCAGCCAATCATGATTTTACACGTGGAAATTGGTCGGGGCTGTTAACGGGTTATCGGATCCAAAACACGACCCGATAGCTTAACGGTGTTCCGTTACGGTGGATGCCACGTGTCGGTCACCCTTGACGAAAGCACTTCTATGACGCGCGATTTATCATCATGGAAGTGTACACTTCCGTGATGATAATTTTGGTAATGTCATGGAACACTTCTACGACAGCACAGGTATGACTATCTTGATTCTGTCATAAATTTGTCATGGATGTACATGCATGACAAAAACGCAACCTACTGTGACAAACACGTATCATCACGGAAGTGTATTTTTTTTGTAGTGCGTCTTCATACACCTTCTCCACACGTCGACGTGCCCGCCCCCAAAGCTCTACTGCCTCCTTTTAACAAGCAGCTCACAGGCTTCACAGGTCGCCTGGTACCTGCCTTCCTCCTCCGCCATCTCCTTCTTGAATTCCACTTGCCTAGCTTTCTCAGCCGGCAGCAGCGACTTCCATAGACAAAGATTGTACTGGCCCCAAAACCACTCCAAAGTTGGGGGTCCGGCGCAACCTTTTCCGGTGGCATGTAGGGGTCCTCCTCGACACTGCTGTTTTACTGAACATCCTCAGGGGCGGCGCCTCATCGTCGGCGCGCGGGTAGATCGATGCCACCATGGCAGAGATTTGTGTGGGAGAGAGGGGGAGCGAGGAGAGGATGCAGATGAGAATGCAAGAGGGAATAGTACACATGCCGAACGCCGGAATTTACGAGTACTGTAGTTTGAACTGCACACAATTTTTAACGGTTTCCAATATAGAACCGCGCCCAATTGAAAGCCTGCGCCACTCACCTTCCAAACCTCGAGGCACAAAATAGAGTGCCTATCGTGTGGGCCCTGGTTGTCGTTCCATATATTTACATTTTCTTTACTCATATAGGGCACGAATGCTTATTTTGTGCTACCATGGCACTCGATGCTTGTGTCCAAGCCGTGACACCAATATGTTTGAAAATTCCTTCCAATTTATTACACATGGAATTAACTCACACACAAGTACACAGATATGACTTTTCAAACCGTTATGATTGGCTGTTGCATGTACATGTAGTTCAAATTTGAATTGTGGTCATTAAATGGCTAGAAAAACACTTAAATGTCTTAAAAAGATCAAATGACCCCACAACATTTCCAAATTTTAACATGACAGTTGCATTACTGCACATTAACGGTAGAAAAAGTTTGAAGGCCATACGAGGAAGCTATCGCCGGTTCGTCATCAAACATGCATTATTCCCTCTCGGAACCATGAGCCTTCTAGTGAGTTTGCTACAGTTTGTGAGGGGTGTGTGTTGAAACTTTCACCAAATAGGCCAAATTGTTAACCACATCATCATGATGCCATGCCATTACGTCAAGCAAGGTTTCATGTATTTTTGACCATTTTTTTTAATTTTTTTTGGAATTTAAATGCCATGGCACTCGATGCTTGTGTCCAAGCCATGACACCAATATGTTTGAAAATTCCTTCCAATTTACTGCACATGTAATTATGTCGCACACAAGTACACAAATATGATTTTTCAAACCATTATGGTTAGTTGTTGCATGTACATGTAGATCAAATTTGAAATACGTTAAATTGCTAGAAAATCACGTAAATGTCTTATAAAAGGTCAAATGACCCCTGCAAATTTCCAAATTTTAACATGACAGTTGTATCAGTGTACGTTAACAGTAGAAAAAGATTGAAGGTCATAAGAGGAAGATATCGCCGATTCGTCATCAAACATGCATTGTTCCGTCTCGGAACCACGAGCCTTCTATTGCGTTTGCTCCGATTTGTGAAGGGTGTGTGTCCAAACTTTTGCCAAACAATCCAATTTGTTTATAATATCATCTTGGTGCCATGCCATTACGTCAAGCAACATTTCACGTATTTCTGGTCATTTTTGAAATTTTTGGAAATTAAATGCCATGGCACTCAATGCTTGTGTCAAAGCAGTGACACCAATATGTTTGAAAATTCCTTCCAATTTACTGCACATGGAATTAATTCGCGCACAAGTACAGAAATATGATTTTTCAAAATGTTATGGTTATCTGTTGCATGTACATGTAGTTCAAATTTGAATTACGTTCATCAAATGGCCATAAAATCATTTAAATGTCTTAAAAGGGTCAAATGAACCATAATAATTTCCAAATTTTAACATGATAGTTGTAATAGTATAGATTTTAATGGTACAAAATTTTCTTGTACATTTAAAACACCATCCGTTGCCACTATACTCCAAATTCGCCTTTCACAACTATTAGAAAAAGTCAACAACATCGCACGAAGTTTTTTGTATGAACCATTTGCGATGAAAAATTCATGGGTCTAGTTAAGTTTTACTCCTTTAGCTTCACCGGCTTCGTCTGCTCTCATGTCGGTCACCCCAAACCCATGAATCCCTGATCCCCATTCCCCAACCCCTTCTTGCAAAGAATGACGTCACGGAGACTCTTTGTGAGGACCCGTACAGTGGCCACATCCTCCCCAAGCGCCACCGCCTGCCGAGAGCGAGCCGCATCCGCATTGAGGGCGGCCATATCCGTCGAGAGGGCATCTGCGACAGCCGACAAGGCATCTGCAGAAGTCGAGACGGCTGCAGCAGCTGCTACAACAACGGCAGCAAATGCCGAGAGTGCTCGAGCAGCCGTCCATTCCCCTAATGTCGCCCTAGCCCTGGTCGAGGCCATCCATGCCAAGTTCGAGGACGTCCATGCCAAGATATTCTAGGCCTCCTCGAAATCCAGCATGCAACCCTAATATGTATCCAACGTATCTATAATTTATGAAGTATTCGTGTTGTTATATTGTCACTCTTGGATGTTTTACAATCATTTTATAGCAACTTTATATCATTTTTGGGACTAACCTATTGACCCAATGCCTAGTGACGGTTGCAGTTTTCTGCTTGTTTTTTACATCGCAGGAAGTCAATATCAAACAGAGTCCAAACACCGCAAAAAGTTTTGTGGATTATAGACCAGAAGACATCCAATGGGCCAGAGCAGCACCTGGGGGTGCCTCGAGGGGGGCACAACTCACCAAGGCACGCCCCCAGGCGCGCCCTGGTGGTTTGTGCCCACCTCGGCGGCCACCCGCACCCTCTTCACCCTATAAATTCCCAAATATTCCAAAAACCCTCACGAAGAACCTAGATCAGAAGTTCTGTTGCCGCAAGCCACTGTAACCATGAAAACCAATCTAGACCCCATTTCGGCACTCTGCCAGAGGGGGAAATCATCTCCGATGGCCATCTTCATCATCCCGGCGGCCACCATGATGAGGAGAGAGTAGTCCACCCTCGGGGCTAAGGGTTTATACCAGTATTTATGTGGTTAATATCTATCTATCTATCTATCTATCTCTCTCTCTCTCTCTCTCTCTCTCTCTCGTGTTCTTGAGTTGTCCCAATCTTGATGTATCGCGGGCTTTGTTAATATAGTCGGATGATATGGTGCTTTCCCTCTCTATCTTGTGATGAATTGAGTTTTCCCTTTGAGATTTTGTTTTATCGGATTGAATACTTTTATGGATATGAGAACACCTTATGTATGTCTTGCTATGAATACCTGTGGTGACAACGGGGTGTCGTATTGGTTCACTTGCTATGTGTTTTGGCACTCAATTCACGGATTCCTGAGGTGACATTGGGGTAATCTATGCATAGGGGTTGATGCACGTTCTCGTCTTTGTTTCTCCTGTAGAAATCTTGGGCCACTCTTTGAGGTTCTTTGTGTTGAATTGAGTATTATGAATCCGATTTTTTTTGATGCATATCGCATAATGAACTAACGGATACTCGCGATGACATTGGAGTATCTAGGTGACATTAGAGTTGGTTGATGTGTATAATATGGTGTTATTTTAGTATGAACGCTTGGTTAGATTGATCGGAAAGAATAGCTTTGAGGTGATTTCATACCCTACAAACAATTTCTTATTATGTTCTCCGCTAGATAGGAACTTTGGAGTGATTCTTCATCGCACTTTGAGGGATGGTTATATGATCCAATTATATTAGCATTGTTGAGAGATTGCACTAGCGGAAGTACAGACCCTAGGCCTCATTTTCAAGCATTGCAATAATGTTTGTGCTCCATTTTATCAATTGCTACCTTGTTGTTTTTCATTGTTCCTATTACAGAAATCAATATCTACTATCATTACTACACTTGTATTATCATCTCTTCGCAGAACTAGTGCACCTCTACAAATTACCATTGTATTTTGTGTGTTGGAGACACAAGAGACTTTTTATTATTTGGTTGCAGGGTTGCTTGAGAGAGACCATTGTCATCCTATGCCTCCCACAGATTGATAATCCTTAGGTCATCCACTTGAGGGAAATTTGCTACTGTCCTACAAAACTCTGCGCTTGGACGCCCAACACGAGTCTACAAGAACGAGTTGTGTAGTAGACATCAAGCTCTTTTCTAGCGCCGTTGCTGGGGAGGTGAGTGCTTGAAGGTATATATTTAGATCTTGCAATCAAATATTTTAGTTTCTTGTTTTATCACTAATTTGGTTTATAAAAGGAAACTACAAAAAAATGGAATTGAGGTTGCATCATATTGTTCATCTTTATAATTCTTTCATGAAAATTATGGGTTGGAAAATTTTGCTCAATTGATAGAAGAAGAATTCAATAAAATATTTGGCACAAAAGATGAGCATGATTGCAATGTTGTTAGTATGAATTCTTTGAATATCCATGATGCTAATGATATGCAAAGCCATAAGCTTGGGGATGCTATGTTTTATGAAGATGATCTTTTTACTCCCCCGAGTTATGATGAGAAAATTTATTATGATGAAAGCAAGCCTCCTCTTTATGATGATTATATTGATGAAAGTGGGTTTGGAAGAATGTCAACTTTAGATAATATTTTTCCCACTATTTTGGAGGGTGTAGAATCTTATTGTGATAATTATGAAAGTGGATTTGGAGAGGTCATGACTTTATTTAGTGATGAATACACTATTTTGGAAGAGGTTTCATTTGACTATGATAATAAAATTGTTATTTATGATGATTACGGTGATGATATTTATGCTATAAAGAGTAATGATAACCATGAAATTTTTCATCATAATTTTAATTTTCAATATGATTATGCCAATAAGTATCATATGATAATTGTTGAGTTTTCTCCCACTATTATGAATGAGAATAAATTTGCTTATGTGGAGAGTAATAAAATTTCTATGCTTATGCATCATGAAAAGAGTGCTTTATGTGATAGTTATATTGTTGAATTCATTCATGATGCTACTGAAAATTATTATGAGAGAGGAACATATGCTTTTACAAATCTCAATAATATCAAGTTTCCTCTCTATATGTTGAAAATTTTGAAGTTATGTTTGTTTTGCCTTCCTATGCTAGTTGATTCTTGTTCCCATAAATTGTTTGCTCACAAAATCCCTACACATAGGAAGTGGGTTAGACTTAAATGTGCTTTCCATGTGATGCATGCTGCTATTTGTATATTTCAAATCTTATCTTTTATGAGAGCATCATTGAAATCATCGTGCCTAGCTAAAAGGCATTAAAGAAAAGCGCTTGTTGGGAGACAACCCAACACTTTTACCTACTGTTTTTGTGTGTTAACATGATTATTCTATTGTATTAATCATGTTTTATATCTTTTGTTTCAATAAAGTGCCAAGTAAAGCCTTTTGAATAGTGTGGATGATAATTGACTTGAATTTGTGCAAAAATAGAAACTTTTGCGCTCAGTCCAGTAATTTTGAAAATTCACTGGAATGTGCCTTTGATCTGATTTTTTTACAGGTGATATATATACAAATTATCTACGTTTTTCTAATTTTTCATAATTGTTGGAGTAGCAGAAGTATGGTTGGAGTATAGATTACTTCAGACTGTTCTGTTTTTGGCAGATTCTGTTTTCAATGCATAGTTTACTTGTTTCCTAGTTTCTATGGCTTATATTGCTCAATATAAATTGTGGAAATTATATGCTACAGTAGGCATTGTGTGGAAACAATTATGAATCTCATCTCTGACAGTACCAAAGTGAAATGGTTTGCTCTTTATCATACTAACCTATCTCATGAAGTTTTGTTAAGTTTTGTGTGATTGAAGTTTTCAAGTTTCGAGCGAGATGTCGATATGAGGAGAATAAGGAGTGGCAAGACCCTAAGCTTGGGGATTTCCAAGGCACCCCAAGGTAATATTCAAGGAAGATCCAAGCAACTAAGCTTGGGGATGCCCCGGAACGCATCCCCTCTTTCGTCTCCAACATTATCGGTAATCTCACTTGGAGCTATATTTTCATTCGTCACATGATATGTGTTTTGCTTGGAGGGTCATTTTCTTTTGTTAGGATTTGCTTACTGTTATATATAATAATGCTTTGCATCTTTTATTTCAATAATAATGTCAAGTATAGCCTTTGCCATGCTTATTTTGCAAGTCTACATGTTGCTGTCTCAAAACAGAAAGTTTATCATTGTTGCAAAAATTCCGGAGAAAAATCAGAATGTGATAAAATGTTGAAACTTTTTGCACATAAAGCTTTGATAAATTTTCTACAGTATGTTAAAGTTTCAGAATTTTTTAAGTTGAATAAGTATGGTCCTATTGCACTCTTTACAAACTATTCTGTTTAGACAGATTGCTGTTATGTTTGCATTGTTTGCATATGTTTGCTTGTTTAATGATTCTATTTGAGGATAGTACTATTAAATATGCAGAGGCATTTAGTATGCAATGTCGAATAATAATATTAGTAATTTGCTATGGTAGAGAATGATAAGGTTTTTGCATTGGTTTATACTAACTTATCTCACGAGTTCTTGTTGAGTTTTGTGCGGATGAAGTTTTTAAGATTTACGGAAACTGTGATATAAGAGGAATTAAGGAGACACAAAAGCTCAAGCTTTGGGATGCCCAAGGCATCCGAAGCTAATATTCCAAGAAGTCTCAAGCTTCTAAGCTTGGGGATGCCCCGGTAGGCATCCCACCTTTCTTCTTCAACAATTATCGGTTAGTATCGGTTGAGCCTAAGTTTTTGCTTCTTCACATGAGTTGTGCTATTCTTCAAATGCCATTTTATTTTGTTTAGCTTTCTGTTTTAATAAAATACTTAGATCTGAAAGTATTTAAATAAGAGAGAGTCCACAATTAGCTACCTATTTACTTAACTACTCGCTTGATCTTCACTTATATATTTTTGGAGTAGCTTGTCATTTACTCTTGTGCTTCACTTATATCCTATGAGTAAATTGTTGAATGAATTGAATATCATGAAGTTGAAATTGTATGTTCATATCATGCCTAGTGGTAGCTTCACGTTGGGTTTAGAAAGTGAAATCTTTTGAAGCTTGACAATCACAATATTGGTCATACAAGCAATTCATGAATGATTAGTAGAAGGAAGAGAACTTTCACATGCAAATACACTATCTTGGAAATCTTTTGTGATTGTGAGCCCCCATCAAAATATTATATGCCAAAATTGTTGATGTTGGACAAGGAAGACAATGTAATGATTTATGTTTGTTCATATTCACGTAGAAGTTATATTGTCATAGATCCTTCAACATGTGGTGCTTGCCCCCCATCTTTGCTAGCCAAAAATTCCGCACCAAGTAGAGATACTACTTGTGCATCCAAAAACCCTAAAACTCAAATCTTATTCTCAAGAGTGCACCATACCTACCTAAGGATTGAGTAAGACCCTTCAAGTTGTCATTGGTGCAATAAGGTAACAAAATGCTTCTAAAAGTGTGAGATCATTTAGTGTAAGAGAAAATTGAGCGTTGTACGAACTTGTGATGGTAAATAATAAAAGCGACAGATTGCATAATAAAGGTTGCCATCACAAGGGGAAATATAACGTGACATTCTTTTGCACTAAGGGGTTGAGCATACAAAAAAATAAGCGCATGGCAACCTCTGCTTCCCTCTGTGAAGGGCCTATCTTTACTTTTATGTATTTACTTTCATGCAAGAGTCAAAGTTTTTCTCTCTATTCCTTTTTATTTTTCTCTTTTGGCAAGCATCATGTGGTGTGGAAAGATCTAGGCACATATATCCAGTTGGATATGGGTAGCATGAGTTATTATTGTTGACATCACCATTGAGGTGAATACGTTGGGAGGCGAAATTATAAGCCCCAATCTTTCTATGTGTCCGGTGAAATGTTTTGCTCATGTGTATGCGGTGAGTGTTAGCAATCTTAGAAGAGTATATGATGGTTGAGTATGTGGAGCTCTTACTTAGACTCTGTTGAATAAGTTGAATTGCAATTGTTTGGTGACTAAGAATATAGGTTGTTGAGTTTCAAGCGAATTTATTGTTTGAACCTTAACATGTGAATTGGTTGCTACTTTGTCATGATGAGTTTTCTAAGAAAGCTGTTATGATGCTAGGGAAAGTGGTTGAAATTATCATTGATCAAACTTATACACTTTGCTAGCATTCACACTTCATAAATTATTTCTTTTATCATTTACCTACTCGAGGCCGAGTAGAAATTAAGCTTGGGGATGCTGATATGTCTCCAATGTATCTATAATTTATGAAGTATTCATGTTGTTATATTATCACTCTTGGATGTTTTACAATCATTTTATAGCAACTTTATATCATTCTTTGGGACTAACCTATTGACCCAGTGCCTAGTGCCAGTTCTTGTTTCTTGCTTGTTTTTTACATCGCAAGAAATCAATATCAATCGGAGTCCAAACACCGCGAAACTTTTTGCGGATTTTTTATGGACCAAAAGACATCCAATGGGCTAGACCAGCACCTGGGGGGGTGCCCCGAGGGGGGCACAACCCACCAGGGCACGCCTGGGCCCCCAGGCGCGCCTCGGTGGGTTGTGCCCACCTCGGTGGCCTCCCGACCCCCTCTTCGCCATATAAATTCCCAAATATTCCAAAAACCCTCGCAGAGAACCTAGATCAGAAGTTCTGCCGCTGCAAGCCTCTGTAACCACGAAAAATCAATCTAGACCCCGTTTTGGCACTCTGCGGAGGGAGAAATCATCACCGGTGGCCATCTTCATCATCCCGGCAGCCAGCATGATGAGGAGGGAGTAGTCCACCCTTAGGGCTGAGGCTTTGTACCAGTAGCTATGTGTTTAATCTCTCTCTCTCTCTCTCTCTCGTGTTCTTGAGATGTCACGATCTTGATGTAGCGCGGGTTTGTTAATATAGTCGGATCATATGGTGTGTCCCATCTCTATCTTGTGATGAATTGAGTTTTCCCTTTCAGATTTCGTTTTATCGGATTGAATACTATTATGGATTTGAGAACACTTGATGTATGACTTGTTATGAATACCCGTGGTGACAATGGGGTATCGTATTGATTCACTTGATATGTGTTTTGGCACTCAACTCGCGGATTCCCAAGGTGACATTGGGGTAATTTTTGCATAGGGGTTGATATACGTTCTCTTCTTTGTTTCTCCAGTGGAAATCTTGTGGCTCTTTTTGAGGTTCTTTGTGTTGGATTGAGTATTATGAATACGAAATTATTTGATGCATATCGCATAATCAACTCACGGATACTCGCGGTGACATTGGAGTATCTAGGTGACATTAGAGTTGGTTGACGTGTATAATATGGTGTTATTTTAGTATGAACTCTTGGTTAGATTGATCAGAAAGAATAGCTTTGATGTGGTTTCATACCCTACAAACAATTTCTTCTTATGTTCTCCGCTAGATAGGAACTTTGAGTTATTCTTCAATGGACATTCTGGGATGGTTATATGATACAATTATATTAGCATTGTTGAGAGATTGCACAAGCGAAATTACGGACCCTAGGCCTCATTTTCAACTATTCCAATACCATTTGTGCTTCGTTTTATGAATTGCTGCCTTGCTGTTTTTCATTGTTCCTATTACAAAAATCAATATCTACTATCATTACTACGCTTGTATTATCGTCTCTTCACCGAACTAGTGCACCTATACAAATTACCATTGTATTTGGTGTGTTGGGGACACAAGAAACTTTTTCATATTTGCTTGCAGGGTTGCTTGAGAGAGACCATCTTCATCCTACGCCTCCCACGGATTAATAAACCTTAGGTCATCCACTTGAGGGAAATTTGCTACTGTCCTAGAAAACTCTGCACTTGGAGGCCCAACACGAGTCTACAAGAACAAGTTGTGTAGTAGACATCAAAACCACATCCGAAAAGGTAGTGAAGGCTATGGGGCACCGGCTGTGACACCCTCGATTTGATCGTACACTAATCATGCACGCAAATTTGTACGACCAAGATCAGGGACTCACGGGAAGATATCACAACACTACTCTATACACAAATTAAAGATCATACAAGCTTCATATTACAAGCCAGGGGCCTCGAGGGCTCGAATACATAAGCTCGATCATAAATGAGTCAATGGAAGCAACAATATCTGAGTACAACCATAAGTTAAACAAGGTGCCATAACATGGCTAGCTCAAACTGGGATACAGATCGAAAGAGGCGCAGGCCTCCTACCAGGGATCCTCTTATACTACTCCTAGTCGTCGGTGGCCTGCTCGTAGTACTGGCACCCTCGGTGTAGTAGGGGTCGTCATCGACAGTGGCGTCTGGCTCCTGGGCTCCAATATCTGGTTGTGACAACCGAGAAGAAAAGGAAAGGGGGAAAAGAGGGAGCAAAGCAACCGTGAGTACTCATCCAAAGTACTCGCAAGCAAGGATCTACACTATATATGCATTGGTATCTGTAAAAAGGGGTAATATCTATGGACTGAACTGCAGAATGCAAGAATAAGAGGGGGATAGCTAGGCCTATCGAAGACTATGCTTCTAGCAGCCTCCATCTTGAAGCATGTTGAAGAGAGTAGCAAGTGCAGCTTCAAGTAACTTCACAAAGCAAAATCCTACCCCGCGATCCTCCCCTCGTTGCCCTATGGGAAAGCGATCACCGGGTCGTATCTGGAACTTGTAAGAGGTGTGTTTTATTAAGTATCCAGTTCTAGTTGTCATAAGGTCGAAATACAACTCCAGGTTGTCCTTTTACCAAGGGACACGACTATTCGAATAGATAAACTTCCCTGTAGGGGTGCACCACATTACCCAACACGCTCGATCCCTCTGGCCAGACACACTTTCCTGGGTCATGCCCGACCTCGAAAGATCAACACGCCGCAGCCCTACCTAGGCACAACAGAGAGGTCAGCATGCCGGTCTAAATCCTAAGCGTGCAGGGGTCTGGGCCTATCGCCCGTTGCACACCTCCATGTTGTGTACGTGGCCCGTGAGTAGACCTAGCCCCCCTTATACAAGAGCAGGCATTCTAGTCCAACCCGGCATGTGCCGCTCAGCCGCTGATGTCAAGAAGGCTTCGGCTGATACCACGATGTTGAGTGCCCATAACTGTTCCCACGTAGTTGGTTAGTGCTTATAGGCTCGTAGCCAGACTTAGATAAAATACCAAGATCTCGTTAAGCGTGTTATTTGAAGTAACCGCGGATGCCCGCCAGGGAAAAGGCCCACCTGTCTCCTAGGTGGTCGCTACCTGCCCTGTCGCTCTGCCACAAAGTAACCATCAGGGGGCTGTCGAGAACCCAGGCCCACCACTACCTGGGTGGAACTACCTACCCCTTCAGCCTCCATCTCCGAATCATCAACATAAGTATGTAATAGTACAGTATATACCCAAGATCACCTCTCAAGTGATCACGGCCCAGTAGTATAGCATGGCAGACGGACAAGAGTGTAGGGCCACTGATGTAATACTAGCAACCTATACTAAGCATTCCAGATTGCAGGTAAAGGTAACAACAGAAGTAACAAGGACATGCTATGCAGCAGAATAGGTTCATCCGAAAGTAGTAACAACTACACTACCCTAATGCAAGCAGTAGAGGGAAAGAGTAGGCGATATCGGGATGAACAAGGGGGGCTTGCCTAGAAGCTCGACAGAGAAGGACGGGTGGTCAAAACCGTAGTCGATCGGGGCAGCAGCGGCGTGAGTCTCGTAGTATACCAGAGAAGAAGAGGGGGGAAGAAACAGTAAATATGGAGCAAACAAAGCATCACAAAATATAACAAGGCAATACGTAGTGCCAGGGGTGATCTAAGCAGGTATAGGTGATACCGGCGAAGGGGGAAAACATCCGGGATAGTATTCCCGGTGTTTCGCGTTTTCGGACGAACGGACCGGAGGGGGACGGTTGCAAGTTCGCCATGCTAGGGACGTGTGGTGGACGAACAGACTGCATATTCGGATTTGTCTCATCGTTCTGAGCAACTTTCATGTATAAAACATTTTCATCCGAATTACATTATTTTCTATGAATTTCTAAAGTTTAAGCAATATTCTGAAAATATTATTAATTCGAAAGTAAATAGGAAATTGCTAGGTGCACCCAATGCAGTGCACCCAGGAGTGCACCAGAGGATGACAATGGGACTAGAGCAAAGTCAACGGTTGACTGTGTATGCCTTATCCAAATGAACAATACATCTGGACCTCACATGTCATTGACTCAGATTCTTTTATTTAATTTTGTTTTATTTTTTTAACTAATGTTTTATATTAACAGAGGCTTAACTCAATTAGGGGGCCTAGCATCTAATTAAAAAAGGGTGGCTGGCCCATGGGCAGTGGCCCAAGTAGCAGTAGCAGCACACCAGGCAGCAAAAGCAGCTGCGGCGGCGCAGCACCAGCAGGAGCGAACGCAGGCAGGGCAGCGGGTGTGCTAGCATAGGCGGCGGTAGCAGGGGCGTGAGGCAGGGGCGGCCAGCAGGGTGGGGCGAGCACCAGACGGCAGCGGCGAGTGGCTACAAGGCAGTAGCGGCGGTTTAGCAGCAGCGACGCAACAGAGAACCGGCGAGCGAGCACCGGGCAAGCAGGTCAGCGGGCAGTGGGGGCGCGGCCCAGGCAAGGTGGTGCATGCGCGGGAGGGCGACCACGCGTAGGCGGACGTGGCTAATGAAGCCGACATGCACGGGAGCGGGAGGGTAAATGCGCAGACGCAGAGCTTCGGTGGCGGACATGGCGATCTCAAGGCAGCAGCTACAACAACTGATTCAATGGGTAAAAAGGGGGCAACCAATGAGGGACTCACCCTGAGCGCGACGAGGAGGCTCGGGAGGTTGAGGACGGGTCGGAGCAATGGCTGGGACGTCGAGATGATGACGGCCAAAAAAAGAAGGCGGCGACGACTTTGGCTACACGGCACCCCGGCTCGAGTCTAATGCCGATATCCTCCTAAGCGTCTTCCTGCGGGACGGCGACAACGGTGTCCAAGGCAACTATGATGAGGGAGCGGTCACCGTATCGGATCCGAGCTCCAAATCAAGCCAAAGAAGAGGGGGCGAAGGGGTATCAAAGGGGGACTAGAAGAGGACAAGATAGGGTTTGTAGTGCACGTATTTGTAGGTCGCGGGAGGGGGCTTGGATGGCTGGCACGTGGTCCTAGCACGATGGATGCCCGCCACGGTCTACCATGAACAGGATGAAGAAGATAAGAGGGGGGAGTTGGGTCGGCCCTGTAGGGTAGCCAGTGGGCTCATGTGCACAATATGCACTTGGAATTTTTTTGACTATTTACTGTGAGGCAACAGCCCCACAGTCCTTTATTCATCTCTCACAATTCAAAGATAAAGATACAAAATAGTTACAAAACAACAAAAAAAACTCACCTAAATACAAAGAAACTGACCTATATACAAAGAGCTACACAAGCCTATGGAAGGCTCTGAATCCAGCCAAGAAGGTTGGGCTTGATGCTATCCTTAACCCTATGCACTAACAAGGAGATATCATGAATAAACAAGCATCTCCAAGAGCTAAATGAGGGTCTAACATGCCTGGAAGTTTTCCCATTGCGTGTGATCCAAATGCACCAAGCAGCAGTAAGGAAAACCTCGAAGAAGAAAGGATGTCCAAAACTAGTCTTGGCATGGAGCAAGCAGTCCCTAATGTGACCAATCAATTTGCATATAGTTCCAAACTCTGACACTTCGCCTTTTTCCTGCTATTTTTCCCGTATTACGCTCTAGCTACCGTTTTATATTTGAATGGTCCACGAAATCAATCTTGATATAATGAAACTTGTCACATAAATTATGTACAATATTGTGGTGTTGCACAAAAAGTTTCAAGGCACTTGTAATAATTTAAGTATTTTTTTATAAAGAAAAGGTCCATTAAATGGCTGTTGTCCCACTATTTAATTCCTAGGGGAATTTTAACAACTTAAATAATGTTGGTTTCCACATGACAAATAGTTAGTAAATATTTGCAACATCTCGAACATTTTTTTCTCTATTTGGACAAATAATAATATGATGTGCAATTTGAATTTGAAATTGACTTTGATTTTATTGAGGGGCAATTTGGCTTAGTCAAACTTGATGACATGGCACCGTTAACATGGGATTAGTGTAGTTTGATTATCCGGGCATTACAAATCTCCTCCACTACAAGAAATCTCATCCCTATATTTAAGAGGGGGAGTGAAGAGGGAGGTTCTAGTTACGAAATTCTAGCGAGCGTTCTCAGTCTTGGTTGCTCTTCTCGAAGAAGTTGATCCATTACATTGATGTCATCATTTCTCTGCTTCAGGTCATCATGATGAAGTCGGCATCCTTTCTTTAGAGTCTTCATCGTACGTACAAAGGAGAAGGGGTAACTTCAGAAGAACGGGCCGCTATAATGTTGCTTATCTGGTAGATAACATCGGGGAAGGTGGCATAAGTAACTCTCAAATTGAAACTTAAGAACATGTCGAGAGCAAAGTAAGAAGGTACCATGAGAAGTTTTGAATGAGCAGGCAATCGTTCGATGCCCGAAATAGGGCATGAAAGGGGTTCAGAGCAGCATGAATAAGTATTGTGTCTGATACCAGAATTGATGATCTCTCGGAAGGTGGCTCTTGAATTACATACGAGGACACGCGCGAGGAATAACTTTGGGAACAGGGGGTGTATAGGAGTCTCAGGTTTCGATCATGTGTAACTATGGGTTATTGTCCCACCATGTGGGTTAAAAAGTCGGGAGGGCATTTCCATCTTGCACGATCATGATAGCAAGGCATGTAGAGAATAGACTGTTAGTTATGTCGACAACAAAATTGGTACCAATGGCGAGGGACGAAGAGAACCATTTTCCTGCTCATTGAATGAGGCAGACCAATAGGCAAAGTTCTCGTCCATCGGTGGTTACCGGAATGTCATCAAGAATAGTAATAGGGTCTTACTAACAGAGTGGTACAACAAGGTGCTTACCTAAGCTGGGAATTACCACTGCTTAGTTTAGTCAGATGACAAGAATGGTTAAACAAAACAATGGAAAGGAAAAACAATTACCAGATTAAACAGAACAATGGAAAGGAAAAATGGGTTTGAACACATATTCCAGGGGTATATCCTTCCCAAGGACAAGCAGAGTATGATATCAATGGTAGGATATAACATAGAAAACCATTTAGGTAAGGGGAGAGAAATTTCATGACATTACCCGTACAACGGTGTTGGGATAATTGATAAAGAAAATGTAGCATTGTGATCCAAATGTTCCTATTGAAAATTGGAGTACCACAATATGCTTCGAGATAGCACTGATATGGTCTTCAAGTAAAGGTCTGACTTTGGATACACAAATGATCCATCAGGAACAACTTATAGAATAAGTCTTACAATTTCCTCATGGAAGAATGATTAACCTTTCTAAAAAGGAAACTATTACAATAGGGCCTCCGGCCAGGTGGGCTAGGTATGACATCACCTTATCGGGTCAAAAACTAATGTTATAACTCTTGGGAATATGTTCCAACCATCATATCTGACCGAGATTCATATCTAATTTGTGTCAAGATACCTCAGACTCAGGATGCCTGAGAAGGAAGGGGTGCAACACAAGTTGACGAGATGACATTGTAAGATTCTCGGGAAATTAACTATGGGAGCGAGTTCCGAAACAAGAGTTCATCATTAAACCAAGGCGAGGATGAGGAGATAGCTGATGGACTCAGCGACAATTCATCAAGATTAACAAAAGATGGATTTCTACAATTATGTGAACAAGGAGGTAACACTTGTCAGATCGAATGATATAATGATGTATGATCGAGGAAAACATACGCAATTAATCATTGGTTGAAAGGTGCACCCGAAATATGGGCTTATGTAGCATGATCAATGTTAGAATGGTGATTCAATAACCAATAGTCTGAGGATGAACTGTCGTCCATTAACTTCAAAGCAATAGGGTTGCTTGAATCACAGAATCCAAGCAGCATCTTTCACTTGTTGATGTCCCCGATTAGTCAATACGGGACCAAGAAAAGAATGGTGATGGTGATAAGTATCACTTGTATCAAGAATTCTCAATAGGCGGTGAAATTCACATGACATCCTTGACATAAAAGATGGTAATACTCCAAGGTAGAACATAACACCAGCTGGATAGTAAGGAACTCAAGGTATTACACCAAACATGAACAAGTTTGTGTTGGAGGGAGGGCAAAAACATTGTCGATGATAACACAAAGCATCGAGGGGCAAGGATTGTATTTCTCATCAAGAATTTGATAGATATATTGGAAGAGCTTAGAATGTTGATGATGATCACGACACATTTGTCGAGAGATTTCATGAAGATGTAATCGATCGGCGATGACATCAAGTGAAAGGAATGATGAAGCGAAAGGTTATTAGATCCACAGGTACGAACACCAACTCGGAATCAAGCTTGATGTTCAAGGTGAATGATAAGACACGGAAGATCGACGTAAGCTTAGCTCATCATCAAAAGTTGTGCTCTGGGAATAAGGACTAGGTAGCATAGTTAACACTAGCACGATGATGATATAGCCAAGCAGTCTAGGAATGACGTGGTCGGGTACAAAGTCATAAGTGAAGTTGTTCAATCACGGTGTGAACTTGATTTAGTTATGGGTGTCCCCGAGTGTCCAAAAATTCTGAACCTGGGGAAAATTGAAATTATTGAGAATGTAATACTTGGAGAAGACTCGCAATAAGAAACATGGTTCTGTGATATTATGAAGATACCAGGGGGTAATACTCGAAAGTAGTACAGAATAAAGGTTGGACAGGTTCAATGATCTGCAGAAGACAAGTACTTTAGCTTGCCTAAGAAAAGGAATCAAGGAATATTGATATGGCCGGAAGCACAATTGCAAAAGACCACATCCCACATATAAGATGAACTTGTACCAAGGGAATAATTAATTTAAGAGAAGCTTCCATGATAAGATCTACATCGTGCCCATGAGCATGAACACAAAGTTCAAGGTCTACTCCCACTTCTCCAATGCATGACCATTCATTCACTATTCTATTAAAAATGATTTGAGTGTGACAACCTACCTGGTGAAGTACCAAAGGAATGTGACCCACTAAAACTTTTGGGTTCACACAGATTAAGGAAGGCATAGGTGAGGGAGTCCTGGATTAGGGGGTACTCGGACAGCCGGACTATGTACTTGTGCCGGACTGTTGGACTATGAAGATACAAGAGTGAAGACTTCGTCCCGTGTCCGGGTGGGACTCTCATTTGCGTGGAAGGCAAGCTTGGCAATTCGGATCTATAGATTTCCTTCTCTGTAACCGACTCTGTGTAACCCTAGCCCCCTTCGCTGTCTATATAAACCGGAGGGTTTAGTCCGTAGGACAACAATAATCAGAATCATAGGCTAGCTTCTAGGGTTTAGCCTCTACGATCTTGTGGTAGATCAACTCTTGTAATACTCATATCATCAAGATCAATCAAGCAGGAAGTAGGGTATTGCCTCCATAGAGAGGGCCCGAACCTAGGAAACATTGTGTCCCCCGCCTCCTGTTACCATTAGCCTTAGACGCACAGTTCGGGACCCCCTACCCGAGATCCATCGGTTTTGACACCGACATTGGTGCTTTCATTGAGAGTTCCACTGTGTCATCACGGTAAGGCCTGATGGCTCCTTCAATCTTCTACAATGATGCGATCTAGGGTGTGGTTTTTCTCCCCGGACAGATCTTCATATTTGGCGGCTTCGCATTGCGGGCCAACTTTCTTGGCCATCTAGAGCAGATCGATAGTACGCCCCTGGCCATCAGGTCAGGTTTGGAAGCCTGAACTACACCATCGAAATCTGCAGAGACCTGATCTTTGACGGATTCGAGCTCATGACAGGTGCGCGGAATAGTCATGATGAGCATGACTTAGATCTGCCATCGGACGGCGTTCGGGAGATCACACCTGCGGCTGCCCCGACTCTTAATCCGGAGCAAATCGTGCCATCCGAGGATGGGTGGATGGACCCCACCACGAAGGCTGCACACTCAGCAGAGATAGAGCCAAACACAGACTTCGCCTTCAATGAGGTCTGCGTCATTGGACCCCCGGACTCGTCTATGGCCGCATGCTTCGAACTGCGTATATCCGTGCCCATCGATCATGGAGTTTACCTCCGAGGATATCTATCAGCACTCGCCCTTGGGTGACGTGCTAAATTTGTTGAAATCTCTCTCCCTGTTTGGAGACTCTTGGCCGAACTATTTCCGGCTTGAGTGGGAAGCGGACGACGAAGAAATTCGTTCCCCACCCACCACCCACTTGATAGCCACTGTCGACGACTTAACCAACATGCTCGATTTCGACTCCAAAGACATCGACGGTATGGACGACGATGCCGAAGAAGAACAGGAACCACCGCCCACAGGGCGCTGGACAGTCACCTCATCATATGATATATATATGGTGGACACACCCAAAGAAAGCAATGGTGACGAGGCAACGGAGGATAACCCTCCTGAGAAGCAATCTAAGCATCGGCGTCAGCGGCGCCGCTCTAAGCCCCGCCACAGCAAGAATAGAGATACCGGCATGAGAGACAATAGCACTCCAGATGATGGCGAAGACGAAAACAATCCCGCCCAGCCAAGCTTCGAGCAAGCCGGACGGGAGGATGGGCAAGCTAGCCCTGATAAACAGGCAATGGATGGAGACTCAGAGGATGACAATTACATGCCCCTCTCCGAAGATGAGGTGAGCCTCGGCGACGAAGAATTCATCGTGCCTGAGGATCCCGTCGAGCAGAAGCGCTTCAAGCGCCGGCTTATAGCCACTGCAAAAAGCCTGAAAAAAGCAGCAGCAGCTTCAAGCTGATCAAAATCTACTAACCGGTAGATGGACTGAGGTCCTGGCAGACAAGGAATACAGACTCGAGCGCCCAACCAAGAGTTACCCAAAGCGCAGGTTGTTACCTCAATTCGAGGAGGAGGCGCTAGAGCGTACACTACCAGCGCAGGATGCAGCTGACCGGCCACCCCGTGGCCGAGACAAAGCGGCATATCAGCCCGAACACCAGCCTGCACCCCGTCGCCAAACAAATAAAAACACTAAGGCCAGGGGCTATACGCATGACCCGCGAGACGAATTGGAAAACCAAGCAGGACATTCAAGATCGATCTACGGATCACGGGGGCGTGCCCCAACGCGTGACGATGACCGCCACGCCGGACATACTAAACACAAATCCGGCCGGGATGAATACAACAGACCAGACTCAACTAAACTGCGTCGCGATGTAGCCCGGCATAGAGGCGCCGCACACCCCCTATGCTTCACCGACGAAGTAATGGAGCATGACTTCCCAGAAGGGTTTAAGCCCATGAATATCGACTCCTACGAAGGGACTACAGACCCCGCGGTATGGATAGAAGATTTCCTTCTCCACATTCACATGGCCCGTGGGGATGATCTACATGCCATCAAGTACCTCCCACTAAAACTCATGGGACCGGCTCGGCATTATCTGAATAGTTTGCCGGCAAACTCCATTGGAAATTGGGAGAACCTGGAAGACACATTCCTAGATAACTTTCAGGGCACTTATGTGCGACCACCGGATGCTGATGATCTAAGTGACATAACCCAACATCCCGGAGAGTCTGCCAGGAAATTCTGGACTTGGTTCCTAACTAAAAAGAACTAAATTATCGACAGTCCGGATGCCGAAGCCCTAGCGGCCTTTAAGCAAAACATCCGTGACGAGTGGCTCGCCTGATACCTTGGCCAAGAGAAGCCGAAGTCCATGGAAGCCCTCATGACACTCATGACCCGCTTTTGTGCGGGCGAGGATAGCTGGCTGGCTCGTAGCAACAGCACATCAAGCAAGCCTGGGACTTCTGAACCAGGAGATAACAACGGCAAGCCCCGACGTAGCAAACACAAGCATCGAAACAATGGCGACAAAGCTGAAGACACGACCGTCAATGCCGGATTTAGCGGCTCTAATACCAGTCAAAGGAAGAAACAATTCAAAAGAAACAGTCCGGGCACGTCCAGTCTGGACCGTACACTCGACTGATCATGCCAAATTCACGGCACCCCAGGAACACCAGCCAATCATACCAACAGAGAATGCTGGGTCTTCAAACAAGTCGGCAGGTCAGGTGCCGAAAACAAGGAGAAGGAGTCACAAAGCAATGACGATGATGAGGAGCCCCGACCACATAACACAGGAGCACAAAAGAATTTTCCCCCGCAAATCAAAACGGTGAACATGATAAACACCATCCATATTTCCAAGCGGGAGCGGATGTGCACTCTCAGGGATGACGACGCAACAGAGCCAGTCGCCCCAAAATATAACCTATGGTCGTCCGGCCCGATCACCTTTGACCATACGGATCGCCCGGCCAATACCAGCCAGGGCAATTCGGCCGCACTAGTCCTGGACCCAATAGTTGATGGATTCCACCTCACACGAGTCCTTATGGACGGAGGCAGCAGTTTGAACCTGCTGTATCAGGACACAGTGCGTAAGATGGGTATCGATCCTTCAATGATCAAACCCACTAAAACCACCTTTAAAGGTGTTATACCAGGCGTGGAGGCCTGTTGTACAGGCTCTGTCACTCTGGAGGTAGTCTTTGGACCAGCGAATAATTACCGTATCAAAGAGTTAACCTTCGATATCGTCCCTTTTCGCAGTAACTATCATGCACTGCTCAGGCAAACCGCATTTGCTCGATTCAACGCGGTGCCACGTTATGCCTACCTTAAGCTCAAGATGCCCGGTCCGTGCAGCGTCATAATAGTTAATGGCAAGGCTGAACACTCCCTCTGTGCCGAGGAGTGCGCTGCCACCTTAATAGTAGAAGCAACGAGTGGCACCTTTCAATCAAACCTTGAGTCGACGGCCAAGCTTCTGGACACCGTCAACGGAGTCCGAACTACTACACGGCAGGATAGCTCGGCTTGTCAGGAGCTCAATTAAACCCTTCGCCGGTAAAACGGAGGCAAAGCTAGGATAGGCCACACAATGCGGCTTAATCGTTCCACGACACACAAATGTTTTTTGCATTTTCATTGCAGGTCCACTTTTGCGTAGGCCAGGACTAGCGACATGGAGACTAGACCCTTGAACGGAGGAATATACCAAAAAGGGAAACAACTCGAACGCGTAAGGGAATCCTTAGGTATTCCCCTCGATGACCATCCGACAACAATTTGGATCCGCAAACAACCTCCCACCGCCTAGTCTCAGCAGGTTCCGAAGTCATATTTCTTTTTATCACATTACCTGTACTCATACGCACTAATGTATTATTCAATTACAACATGTGGCTTTATATGACGCTTATCTGCTGTTGTTTCTTTTTGACATTCTTTGTCAAATGGCATCTGTACACTGCGACATGCCTTAATATGCTAGGGGCCTCGTTGTACCCATAATACGACAATAAAGTCTGAACACCTTCACGGTCGTTCGGCACCCCAAACTTATAGCATTATATGCATCGGCTCCGAATCATGTCTTGGGTCAATAGTTGGGTTGCCCGGCTCATTTGCTTTCTACCCTACGTTCCACTATATCGGCTAGGGTAGTAAAGGGAGAACTACTGCGATTGCATCCCGGTTCTTCCGGACGAGCGCCTCAGTAGAGAAAGCCGAAAACTGACTGTCATGATACGGCGAGAGCTGGTCAGCTGTTCGAGAGGTTGCAAAACCTTTAAGGATTTCTTCCGCAATATGCGATAACAAATGCAGCGTGTGATGGATCATCTTTTATTCCGATCAGGTGCTTATAGAGCCCCTAGCACGGTCTTCCGAACACCAGGGGCTGCGCCTACCTTCCTTTTGTCAAGCTCCTATGGCTAAGTGAGAGTGATAAAGCCTTATAGTCCGATTGCCTGGTTCGTTGTGCTGACCACCTCCTTCAAGGACCCAAAATTGGGGTAAAAAGTGCTCAGATTTATCCCGAACACCCCCATACTTCCTACGTGGGGGCAGAAGCCGATGACTGGCCAACTCTCAGGATTAACATATAAAACAGCCACACAGGAGGAAAAAGTTTCAAATAACAGGCAATAAATAATAGAAATGGCCTTGTTTAATATTACATAGGACAACATGATTGTATTCATGGGAATATAATGTCCATGGTGCATTGCACCACCACAAGGCAGGATCCTTTCAGGACACTATCATAATATAACTCGGGCTTGCAGTGCTCCTTCCCCTCCGGCGGTCCTTCGGTCATCAGCTTTTCAGCATCCATCTTCGCACAGTGCACCTTCGCGTGGACGAAGGCCATTCGCGCACCGTCCATACAGATCGACCACTTGATGACTTCAAGTCGAGGGCAGGCACTTACAAGCCGCTTTACGAGCCCAAAGTAACTACTAGGAATCGTCTCGGTAGGCCATAGCCGGATAATTAAATCCTTCATGGCTAGTTTGACCGCCTTATGCAGTTCGATTAGCTGCTTCAGCTGATCGGCAAAGGGCACTGGATACACTGGCGCCAGATACTGCGACCAGAAGAGCTTCTCCACAGTGTTCCTTTCTTCGGCTCGACAGAATTATGCGGCATCAGATATGTTGTGTGGTAGCTCCGCAAATACCCCTGGAGAAATCGGAATTCAAGTTAGCAACATGATTTTCTCCTCAAATACCTGCTTTGCATAGAAAAAGCCTCACCCGCCGCGATCTTCCTCGCCTCCTGGATTTCCTGCAGGGCGCCTTGGGCTCCCCTCGGGCATCGTGTGTGGCTTGATGAGCCTTGGTAAGTTCGGAGTCTTTCTCTGTTAAACTCTGCTCCAAGGTCTCGCATTTCTTCACAGCCTCTTGGAGCTCTTGCTCACCTTTAATAACCCTGGCCTCGTGCTTCTCACGAAGAGCCTGCTCTGCGGCTGCCTTTTTCTCGGCCTCGACTTCGGTCATCACCCCTAGAGCACACCATAAAAATATTTCTATCATACTGACTTCTTCATTCACGCTCAATGCGAACAAGGTTTTTGCATACCTTCGTTATCCTCCAACTGCTTCTTCACTCGGCCAAGTTCTTCTTCGGCCCGCTCCAGACTCTGCTTCATTCCAGAGACTTCCATAGTATGAGAGGCGGCAGTCGCTACAGACGCCTGTTTTAAAAAAAAGAGAGGGAGAGATGCCATAAAGTGAGTCTCCTGCAAACATATATTTGATCCTCTGTCCAGTTCTTCCTTTCACCGAACAGCGTATCAGGGGCTACTACCTATACTATGACACTCTTTGAAACCTCACAAAACATACCTCAAAGCCCGTTATAAGGCCGACGCAGGCTTCATTCAGCCCACTCTCAGCAGACTGAATCTTCTCAATCACCGCACCCATAAGGGCACGGTGTTCTTCAATGATGGAGGCGCTCTTCAGCGCCGCTGGCAAAGTATCCTGCACCTCTGGTTGGACAGAGGTTGCCGGTGGAACAAGCGCACCCCCTCCAGGCGAGGGAGGCTGCCTACCTGATTCTGGAGCTGTATTGGTCTTCGGAATTTTGTCCGGCAGGGGGCCGAATTCAACATAACCCCCGCCGTCGACTTCCGTTGGAGCCTTTTCTCCCGTGTGTCCGGCCCCTGAAGTTTGACCTCCTGGCGCCGCCTTGATGATCTTCTCCCCCCTCCTTGGCCTGGGTCCCCCTGGGACGATACCTCAGCGTCGTTCACGTGTTTTGGGGAAGGGGCTTTCGGGGGTGTCCCGCTGTCCATAGCATCCGAGCCCAGTAAATCCTCCGATGAGTATCATTCGGTGCGGGACCTCGCCGAACTGCAAAAAAGTATGGCTCAATGATTAAAACAACATGCCATAGTGAGTCTGGATGCGCAAACGTGTTCGGATTGTATATACTCATGAGTTCACCAGGGGCTGGGCCCTGGGATCCCACTCCTGGCTGCTGTCGGTAGCGGCGGTGGACTCCTCCGGAAGGGGAGTTTTTCCCTTCCTAGGCGACTCGGCCTCCAAGGATGTGGAGGCCGTCCTTTTCTTTCTTCCCCTCGCTGGGGATTGGTTTTCCTCCTCTTCCTCGTCCTCTCCGGAGGAAGAGCGGGCATCGGAGTCTTTGGATATTGTGTACGAAGTGCCGCGGTGACGAAGGCTGCCCCTGGTCTCTTTGGCCTCCTTCTCGGCCTTCTTCTTCGGCGCCTTGTAAGGCTCCGGGACCAGCATGTTCAACAGAAGTGGGCTGGCCGGTTCTTCTGGCAGTCGGGCCGGACAGTGGATCCACCCCACCTTCTTCGCCCAGCCCTATGAGAGTTCTGAAAAACACATTAAGCATTCCCCTTGGGTTGTGCAAATAAAACGTATGACTTGCCAACATACAATGACTTACCGAGCTTGCAGGACAGGACATTTGATACCCGCGGTCCTGGCTGAGTCCGGCCACGATTTGCCGGACTTAAAGAGCACCTTCCAAATGTCTTTGTGCAAGGAGCCAAAGAACTCCTGCAAGGTTTGGTGCTTGGCCGGGTCGAATTCCCACAAATTGCGGGCCCTGTGTTGACAAGGAAGAATCCGGCGAACCAACATCACCTGGACTACATTGACAAGTTTGACATTCTTGTCTTCCATATCCTTGACGCGCATATGGAGCACCGATAACTCGTCGGGCGAAGACCAGTTCAGGCCCTTCTTGGGCCAGGACGTAAGCCGCAGGGGGGCTTCGGATCGAAATTCGGGAGCTGCGGCCCATTTCGTGTCGCGCGGCTCGGTGACGTAGAACCACTGCTATTGCCACCCTTTGTCGAAATCATTGAAAGTACCTGATGGCCACATGACGTTGGGCATCTTGCTCACCATGGCACCTCCACACTCAGCGTGCTCGCCACTCACTACCTTGGGCTCACCGCTCACCATGGCACCTCCGCACTTAGCCATAAGCCGAAGTGTGGCGAGATGCGGAGAAAGGCCTCCCACACGACTATTGTTCCCGTAGTAATACATAATGCCGCGCACGAATGGGTGGATGGGAAACCCTAGCCCGCGGACAAAGTGATGGAGGAATAGAACCCTCTCGTGGGGTTCCGGGGTTGGGACGATTTGTCCCGCCGTAGGGAGACGATGGCTGATTTTCTTGGCCAGATACCCGGCCACCCGAAGCTTTTTGATATCCTTCTCCCAGACGGTAGAGGCCATCCACTTGCCTCCTGCTCCGAATCCGAACATTTTAGGAGGGCCTTTGTGGGCAGAGAAGACAAATGCTTGTGCATTAGAGCTCGAGTGAGAGAGAATGGATGAGCATGTTGGAAATATGCCCTAGAGGCAATAATAAAAGTATTATTATATTTCATTGTTCATGATAATTGTCTTTTATTCATGCTATAACTGTATTATCTGGAAATCGTAATACACGTGTGAATACATAGACCTCAATATGTCCCTAGTGAGCCTCTAGTTGACTAGCTCGTTGTGATCAACATATAGTCATGATTTCCTGGCTATGGACATTGGATGTCGTTGATAACGGGATCACATCATTAGGAGAATGATGTGATGGACAAGACCCAATCCTAAGCATAGCACAAAGGTCGTTTAGTTCGTTTGCTAGAGCTTTGCCAATGTCAAGTATCTCTTCCTTAGACCATGAGATCGTGTAACTCCCGGATACCGTAAGAGTGCCTTGGGTGTATCAAACGTCACAACGTAACTGGGTGACTATAAAGGTGCATTACAGGTATCTCCGAAAGTAGCTGTTGGGTTGACACGGATCGAGGCTGGGATTTGTCACTCCGTATGACGGAGAGGTATCTCTGGGCCCACTCGGTAATGCATCATCATAATGAGCTCAATGTGACCAAGGTGTTGGACACGGGATCATGCATTACGGTACGAGTAAAGTGACTTGCCGGTAACGAGACTGAACAAGGTATTGGGATACCGACGATCGAGTCTCGGGCAAGTAACGTACCGATTGACAAAGGGAATTGTATACAGGGTTTGATCGAATCCTCGACATAGTGGTTCATCCGATGACAACATCGAGGAGCATGTGGGAGCCATCATGGGTATCCAGATCCCGCTGTTGGTTATTGACCTGAGAGCGTCTCGGTCATGTCTGCATGTCTCCCGAACCCGTAGGGTCTACACACTTAAGTTTCGGTGACGCTAGGGTTATTAGGAAGACTAGTATGTGACTACCGAATGTTGGTCGGAGTCTCGGATGGGATCCCGGACGTCATGAGGAGCTCCAGAAGGGTCCGGAGGTAAAGATTTATATATGGGAAGTTGTCAAACGGACACCGGGAAGTTTCGGGGTCATACCGGTATTGTACCGGGGCCACCGGAAGGGTTCCGGGGGTCCACCGGGAGGGGCCACCCCTCCCGGGGGACCACATGGGCTGCGTGGGGCAGGGAGCCAGCCCCTGGTGGGCTGGGCGCACCCCCTCCCTTGGGCCCTTGCGCCTAGGGTTGAGGGGGGGAACCCTAGAGGGGGCGCCCCCTTGGCTTGGGGGGCAAGCCACCCTCTCCCCCTCTCCCCTTGGCCGCCGCCCCCC
>NC_041383.1:447473435-447567580 GCF_002162155.2 Triticum dicoccoides | reverse complement strand
GATGGGTTCTAGAGGGGCCGGACCCCTTCTCCCTTCCCCCTATAAATAGAGGGGTGAGGGGAGGGCAGCCGCACCACCCTCCAAGGCGCAGCCCTCCCCTCCCCAACACCTCTCCTCCTCCGTTGTGTGCTTGGCGAAGCCCTGTCGGAGTACTGCCTCTCCACCATCACCACGCCGTCGTGCTGCCGGTGGAGCTGTCTTCCTCAACCTCTCCTTCCCCCTTGCTGGATCAAGAAGGAGGAGACGTCTCCTGTCCCGTACGTGTGTTGAACGCGGAGGTGCTGTCCGTTCAGCACTTGGTCATCGGTGATTCGAATCACGTCGAGTACGACTCCATCATCACCTTGCAAGCTTCCGCACGCGATCTACAAGTGGTATGTAGATGCAAACTCACTCCCTTGACTCGTTGCTTAGATGAACTCATAGATGGATCTTGGTGAAACCGTAGGAAAATTTTTAATTTTCTGCAACGTTCCCCAACAGTGGCATCATGAGCTAGGTCTATGCGTAGTTCTCTTTGCACGAGTAGAACACAATTTTTTTGTGGGCGTGGATTTTGTCATCTTACTTGCCTCTACTAGTCTTTTCTTGCTTCGGCGGTATTGTGGGATGAAGTGGCCCAGACCAACCTTACACGTACGCTTACGTGAGACCGGTTCCACCGACTGACATGCACTAGTTGCATAAGGTGGCTGGCGGGTGTCTGTCTCTCCCACTTTAGTTGGAGCGGATTCGATGAAAACGGCCCTTATGAAGGGTAAATAGAAGTTGACAAAATCACGTTGTGGTTATTCGTAAGTAAGAAAACGTTCTTGCTAGAACCCAATTGCAGCCACGTAAAAGATGCAACAACAATTAGAGGACGTCTAACTTGTTTTTGCAGCGATTGATCATGTGATGTGATATGGCCAGAAGTTGTGATGAATGATGAATTGTGATGTATGAGATCATGTTCTTTGTAATAGGATTCACGACTTGCATGTCGATGAGTATGACAACCGGCAGGAGCCATAGGAGTTGTCTTTATTTTTTTGTATGACCTGCGTGTCATTGAAGAACGCCATGTAACTCACTTTACTTTATTGCTAAATGCGTTAGCCATAGAAGTAGAAGTAGTCGTTGGCGTGACAACTTCATGAAGACACGATGATGGAGATCATGATGATGGAGATCATGGTGTCAAGCCGGTGACAAGATGATCATGGAGCCCCGAAGATGAAGATCAATGGAGCTATATGATATTGGCCATATCATGTCACGATTATATAATTGCATGTGATGTTTATTATGTTTATGCATCTTGTTTACTTAGGACGACGGTAGTAAATAAGATGATCCCTTACAAAAAATTTCAAGAAGTGTTCTCCCCTAACTGTGCACCGTTGCTACAGTTCGTCGCTTCTAAGCACCACGTGATGATCGGGTGTGATGGATTCTTACGTTCACATACAACGGGTGTAAGACAGTTTTACACAGCGAAAACACTTAGGGTTAACTTGACGAGCCTAGAATGTGCAGACATGGCCTCGGAACACGAAGACCGAAAGGTCGAACACGAGTCGTATGGAAGATACGATCAACATGAGAATGTTCACCGACGATGACTAGTCCGTCTCACGTGATGATCGGACACGGCCTAGTCGACTCGGATCGTGTAACACTTAGATGACTAAAGGGATGTCTAATCTGAGTGGGAGTTCATAATTTGATTAGAACTTTATTATCATGAACTTAGTCTAAAACCTTTGCAAATATGTCTTGTAGATCAATGGCCAACGCTAATGTCAACATGAACTTCAACGCGTTCCTAGAGAAAACCAAGCTGAAAGATGATGGCAGCAACTATACGGACTGGGTCCGGAACCTGAGGATCATTCTCATAGCTGCCAGGAAACAATATGTCCTAGAAGGACCGCTAGGTGACGCTCCCGTCCCAGAGAACCAAGACATTATGAATGCTTGGCAAACTCGCGCTGATGATTACTCCCTCGTTCAGTGCGGCATGCTTTACAGCTTAGAACCGAGGCTCCAAAAACGTTTTGAGCATCACGGAGCATATGAGATGTTCGAAGAGCTGAAACTAGTTTTCCAAGCTCATGCCCGGGTCGAGAGATATGATGTCTCCGACAAGTTCTACAGTTGTAAGATGGAGGAAAACAGTTCTGTCAGTGAGCACATCCTGAAGATGTCTGGGTTGCACAACCGTATGACCCAGCTGAACATTAACCTCCCAGATGAGGCGGTCATTGACAGAATCCTCCAGTCGCTCCCACCAAGCTACAAGAGCTTTGTGATGAACTACAACATGCAGGGGATGGAAAAGACCATTCCTGAAGTGTTCTCGATGCTAAAGTCAGCAGAGGCTGAAATCAAGAAAGAACATCAAGTGTTGATGGTCAATAAGACCACTAAGTTCAAGAAGGGCAAGGGTAAGAAGAACTTCAAGAAGGACGGCAAGGAGGTTGCCGCGCCTGGTAAGCCAGTTACCGGGAAGAAGTCAAAGAATGGACCCAAGCCTGAGACTGAGTGCTTTTATTGCAAGGGGAAGGGTCACTGGAAGTGGAACTGCCCCAAATACTTAGCGGATAAGAAGGTCGGAAAAACCAAAGGTATATTTGATATACATGTAATTGATGTGTACCTTACCAGTTCTCGTAGTAACTTCTGGGTATTTGATACCGGTGCCGTTGCTCATATTTGTAACTCACAGCAGGAGCTGCGGAATAAACGGAGACTGGCGAAGGACGAGGTGACGATGCGCGTCGGGAATGGTTCCAGAGTCGATGTGATCGCCGTCGGCACGCTGCCTCTACATTTACCTACGTGATTAGTTTTGAACCTTAATAATTGTTATTTAGTGCCAAGTTTGAGCATGAACATTGTATCTGGATCTCGTTTAATACGAGATGGCTACTCATTTAAGTCTGAGAATAATGGTTGTTCGATTTATATGAGAGATATGTTTTATGGTCATGCTCCGATGGTCAATGGTTTATTCTTAATGAATCTCGAGCGTAATATTACACATGTTCATAGTGTAGATGCCAAAAGATGTAAAGTTGATAACGATAGTCCCACATACTTGTGGCACTGCCGCCTTGGTCACATTGGTGTCAAGCGCATGAAGAAGCTCCATGCTGATGGACTTTTGGAGTCTCTTGATTATGAATCGTTTGACACATGCAAACCATGCCTCTTGGGCAAAATGACCAAGACTCCGTTCTCCGGAACAATGGAGCGAGCAACCAACTTGTTGGAAATCATACATACCGATGTGTGCGGTCCAATGAGCGTTGAGGCTCGCGGAGGATATCGTTATGTTCTCACTCTCACTGATGACTTGAGTAGATATGGGTATGTCTACTTAATGAAACACAAGTCTGAGACCTTTGAAAAGTTCAAGGAATTTCAGAATGAGGTAGAGAATCAACGTGACCGAAAGATAAAATTCTTACGATCAGATCGTGGAGGAGAATACTTAAGTCACGAATTTGGTACACACTTAAGGAAATGTGGAATCATTTCACAACTCACGCCGCCTGGAACACCTCAGCGAAACGGTGTGTCCGAACGTCGTAATCGCACTCTACTGGATATGGTGCGGTCTATGATGTCTCTTACCGATTTACCGCTATCATTTTGGGGATACGCTCTAGAGACAGCTACATTCACTTTAAATAGGGCACCGTCTAAATCTGTTGAGACGACACCGTATGAATTATGGTTTGGAAAGAAACCTAAGCTGTCGTTTCTAAAAGTTTGGGGATGCGATGCTTATGTCAAGAAACTTCAACCTGAAAAGCTCGAACCCAAGTCGGAAAAATGCGTATTCATAGGATACCCTAAGGAAACTGTCGGGTATACCTTCTACTTAAGATCCGAAGGCAAGATCTTTGTTGCCAAGAACGGATGCTTTCTGGAAAAAGAGTTTCTCTCGAAAGAAGTAAGTGGGAGGAAAGTAGAACTCGATGAAGTACTACCTCTTGAACGGGAAAGTGGCGCAGCGCAGGAAACCGTTCCTGTGATGCCCACACCAACTGAAGAGGAAAACAATGATGATGATCAAGGTACTTCGGATCAAGTTACTACTGAACTTCATAGTTCCACAAGGACACGTTCCGCACCAGAGTGGTACGGCAACCCTGTCCTGGAAATCATGTTGTTAGACAACAATGAACCTTCGAACTATGAAGAAGCGATGGCGGGCCCGGATTCCAACAAATGGCTTGAAGCCATGAAATCCGAGATAGAATCCATGTATGAAAACAAAGTATGGACTTTGACAGACTTGCCCGATGATCGGCGAGCGATAGAAAACAAATGGATTTTTAAGAAGAAGACGGACGCGGATGGTAATGTTACCATTTATAAGGCTCGACTTGTCGCTAAGGGTTATTGACAAGTTCAAGGGATTGACTACGACGAGACTTTCTCTCCCGTAGCGAAGCTGAAGTCCGTCCGAATCATGTTAGCAATTGCCGCATACTATGATTATGAGATATGGCAGATGGACGTCAAAACGGCATTCCTTAACGGACATCTTAAGGAAGAGCTGTATATGATGCAGCCGGAAGGTTTTGTCGATCCTAAGAACGCTAACAAAGTATGCAAGCTCCAGCGATCCATTTATGGGCTGGTGCAAGCATCTCGGAGTTGGAATATTCGCTTTGATGAGATGATCAAAGTGTTTGGGTTTATGCAGACTTATGGAGAAGCCTGCGTTTACAAGAAAGTGAGTGGGAGCTCTGTAGCATTTCTCATATTATATGTAGATGACATACTCTTGATGGGAAATAATATAGAATTTCTGGACAGCATTAAGGCCTACTTGAATAAGTGTTTTTCAATGAAGGACCTTGGAGAAGCTGCTTACATATTAGGCATCAAGATCTATAGAGATAGATCGAGACGCCTCATAGGTCTTTCACAAAGCACATACCTTGATAAGATTATGAAGAGGTTCAAAATGGATCAGTCCAAGAAGGGGTTCTTGCCTATGTTACAAGGTGTGAGATTGAGCTTGGCTCAGTCACCGACCACGGCAAAAGATAAAGAAGAGATGAGTGTCATCCCCTATGCTTCAGCCATAGGATCTATTATGTATGCCATGCTGTGTACGAGACCCGATGTAAACCTTGCCGTAAGTTTGGTAGCAAGATACCAAAGTAATCCCGGCAAGGAACACTGGACAGCGGTCAAGAATATCCTGAAGTACCTGAAAAGGACGAAGGACATGTTTCTCGTTTATGGAGGAGACGAAGAGCTCGTCGTAAAGGGTTACGTCGACGCTAGCTTCGACTCAGATCTGGATGACTCTAAGTCACAAACCGGATACGTGTATATGTTGAATGGTGGAGCAGTAAGCTGGTGCAGCTGCAAGCAGAGCGTCGTGGCGGGATCTACGTGTGAAGCGGAGTACATGGCAGCCTCGGAGGCAGCGCATGAAGCGATTTGGGTGAAGGAGTTCATCACCGACCTAGGAGTCATACCCAATGCGTCGGGGCCGATCAAACTCTTCTGTGACAACACTGGAGCTATTGCCCTCGCCAAGGAGCCCAGGTTTCACAAGAAGACCAGGCACATCAAGCGTCGTTTCAACTCCATCCGTGAAAATGTTCAAGATGGAGACATAGAGATTTGCAAAGTGCACACGGATCTGAATGTCGCAGATCCGCTGACTAAACCTCTCTCGCGTGCAAAACATGATCAACACCAGAACTCTATGGGTGTTCGATTCATCACAATGTAACTAGATTGGTGACTCTAGTGCAAGTGGGAGACTGTTGGAAGTATGCCCTAGAGGCAATAATAAAAGTATTATTATATTTCATTGTTCATGATAATTGTCTTTTATTCATGCTATAACTGTATTATCCGGAAATCGTAATACACGTGTGAATACATAGACCTCAATATGTCCCTAGTGAGCCTCTAGTTGACTAGCTCGTTGTGATCAACAGATAGTCATGATTTCCTGGCTATGGACATTGGATGTCGTTGATAACAGGATCACATCATCAGGAGAATGATGTGATGGACAAGACCCAATCCTAAGCATAGCACAAAGGTCGTTTAGTTCGTTTGCTAGAGCTTTGCCAATGTCAAGTATCTCTTCCTTAGACCATGAGATCGTGTAACTCCCGGATACCGTAAGAGTGCCTTGGGTGTATCAAACGTCACAACGTAACTGGGTGACTATAAAGGTGCATTACAGGTATCTCCGAAAGTAGCTGTTGGGTTGACACGGATCGAGACTAGGATTTGTCACTCCGTATGACGGACAGGTATCTCTGGGCCCACTCGGTAATGCATCATCATAATGAGCTCAATGTGACCAAGGTGTTGGACATGGGATCATGCATTATGGTACGAGTAAAGTGACTTGCCGGTAACGAGACTGAACAAGGTATTGGGATACCGACGATCGAGTCTCGGGCAAGTAACGTACCGATTGACAAAGGGAATTGTATACAGGGTTTGATCGAATCCTCGACATAGTGGTTCATCCGATGACAACATCGAGGAGCATGTGGGAGCCATCATGGGTATCCAGATCCCGCTGTTGGTTATTGACCTGAGAGCGTCTCGGTCATGTCTGCATGTCTCCCGAACCCGTAAGGTCTACACACTTAAGGTTCGGTGACGCTAGGTTTATTAGGAAGACTAGTATGTGACTACCGAATGTTGTTCGGAGTCCCAGATGGGATCCCGGACGTCACGAGGAGCTCCGGAAGGGTCCGGAGGTAAAGATTTATATATGGGAAGTTGTCAAACGGACACCGGGAAGTTTCGGGGTCATACCGGTATTGTACCGGGGCCACCGGAAGGGTTTCGGGGATCCACCGGGAGGGGCCACCCCTCCCGGGGGACCACATGGGCTGCGTGGGGCAGGGAGCCAGCCCCTGGTGGGCTGGGCGCACCCCCTCCCTTGGGCCCTTGCGCCTAGGGTTGAGGGGGGGAACCCTAGAGGGGGCGCCCCCTTGGCTTGGGGGGCAAGCCACCCTCTCCCCCTCTCCCCTTGGCCGCCGCCCCCCCTAGATGAGTTCTAGAGGGGCCGGCCCCCTTCTCCCTTCCCCCTATAAATAGAGGGGTGAGGGGAGGGCAGACGCACCACCCTCCAAGGCGCAGCCCTCCCCTCCCCAACACCTCTCCTCCTCCGTTGTGTGCTTGGCGAAGCCCTGTCGGAGTACTGCCTCTCCACCATCACCACGCCGTCGTGCTGCCGGTGGAGCTGTCTTCCTCAACCTCTCCTTCCCCCTTGCTGGATCAAGAAGGAGGAGACGTCTCCTGTCCCGTACGTGTGTTGAACGCGGAGGTGCTGTCCGTTCAGCACTTGGTCATCGGTGATTCGAATCACGTCGAGTACGACTTCATCATCACCTTATAAGCTTCCGCACGCGATCTACAAGTGGTATGTAGATGCAAACTCACTCCCTTGACTCGTTGCTTAGATGAACTCATAGATGGATCTTGGTGAAACCGTAGGAAAAATTTTAATTTTCTGCAACGTTCCCCAACAGAGCAAAGGAAGGAGAAGGCATGGGTGAAAAAGGGAGTCCTTATCTCCTCATAAAGTCAGCAGGGATCCCGCGCCTCCCCACTTGCCTGATAAACTCGCTTATTCCCCAAGTGCCGTGTTAATGGCGTGGTTGGGTTACCCACACTAGTCTTGATGAGAATACCGTGATAAGGGGACACGATCTCTGCTTCGACAAGACATGCCAATAAAACCGCCTCGCAATATGTAAAGCAGCAGGTTGAGAAAAATGGTTCGAATAATGACCGGGCCACGGCGTGATGTCACGCTATGAAACATTGTCAGCAGAGTAAATTTGTGGAATATTGTGCTCTCTACGATGGTATGTGGAATTTATTTTGCAGAGCCGGACATGATTCATGTGTTCAAAATCTACCTTGGAGTATTCGGAGAAGGAACCCGCCTTGCAATGCCGAAGATAATTTGCACACCGGAATCATCGTCATTGAAGCCTGGTTCAGGGGCTACTGAGGGAGTCCTCGATTAGGGGGTACTAGGACAGCCAGACAATGTACTTGTGCCGGACTGTTGGACTATGAAGATACAAGATTGAAGACTTCGTCCCGTGTCCAGGTGGGACTCTCCTTTGCATGGAAGGCAAGCTTGGCAATTCGGATCTGTAGATTTCCTTCCCTGTAACCGACTCTATGTAACCCTAGCCCCCTCCGGTGTCTATATAAACTGTAGGGTTTAGTCCATAGGACAAAAACAATAAGAATCATAGGCTAGCTTCTAGGGTTTAACCTTTACGATCTTGTGTTAGATCCACTCTTGTAATACTCATATCATCAAGATCAATCAAGCAGGAAGTAGGGTATTACCTCCATAGAGAGGGCCCGAACCTGGGTAAACATTGTGTCCCCTGCCTCCTATTACCATTAGCCTTAGATGCACAGTTCGGGACCCCCTACCCGAGATCCGCCGATTTTGACACCGACAATAGGTTCAACCCTCGGGGCATCTTAGAAACATATACCACAAGCTTCAAGAGTAAACATCACCAGCTCGAAGGCAGAGCATGGTTGGCTAAATTAGAGAATAGGATTTACCAATGGTATTATGTATCAGGAAAAGAACTTCTCGAGGTATTTGCATACGAAGGACACTGTGGGATGATAATTCAACAAAGGATCTGATGGTCGATAACAGAGATTTTGTGAGCATTGGCACACAACTAGAGAAAGAAACAATGCAAAGGCACTGGATTATAGAAACAACTGACTAATTCAAAGCTCAAATGTAAAGGAATTATGATTTCCAATTCAAGGGATCAGAAGCAAACACTCTGCTTAAAGATGGATAAGTTGAGTAGGCTTAGGGGTGCAATCGATGGCAATTTGATTGGTCGAGATCCAGCTCATGTTTAAAATGACGTTTGAGCTGGAAGGATGAATTCTAGGATGTAATCAAGGATTGCGAGCATTCGCAACATATTGAATCAACGGACTCAAACTATAATGACAAATGATGCCAATAAGATTACCAGACTTATGGGATCAATCATAATGCAAGCAAGCAAGAATTTCAAGAGCAATAGTCTGTTGAGGATTTTCGAAAGATCAAATGGTATTTCGAAGACCTTTGTGAAACACATGAACAACTGGTGATGAGCGGATACTTGGTATGTGCGAGGAATTATTCGTAGGGCTATTAATGTGGCATAGAGCTGCAAAGCGGTGGGCATGAAGGACTCTCGAAATATCGGAGAATTTTTCAGGGTATCAAGTAATAACAAGGGCAATTGGGAATGAAGGCATGAATGACAAGTGTAAGTAGTTATCCATAAGGGTTTATCAGTGGTCGAGAATAGCAAAAGTGATGGGCACAAAGTCTCGAGAGAATATCAGAGAGTATCTTCGGAATCTTCTGGTGCACCAAGTAATCATGTGGGGTAAGGGGCTCTTCGGGAGGACATAGTTACGAGTGTCGGTGTTCTGGATATGGGCGTATCAAGACTTGCGTGCCTACGGCCTGCTGCGTGGCTCCATCAACGACCTGGTACGACCCAGCTTCAGCATCAACGACTCAAGACCCTCACGAGGCGGATGACAGCAAGACCCCCAAGGGGATCGGCCTCCTCAGGCTGGCTCCTGAGGGGCAAAAAGTTCTATGCAAGGTGCACCTCACGAGGCTTAGCTGACGTGAGCCATGACAACCAAGGCCAGGCGGGCGCCAGGCAAGCGCCAGTGGGTGCAGAGCACCAGTTTCCTCTTTGGTGCAAGGGAGGCAAGCCGCAGGCACAGAATTCTAAGGAATTTGTCAAAGGTTTCCATTCTGGTGCAATAAGACGAAGACCGCCAGGACGGCACGATGGAGGTCATCACCGAGCCCACCGCAGCATCACGACCAGAGCCTTTTTGCAGGAAAAGACCACTTTAGTCAGGATAGGATGTACTACTTGTCCCCTTTCGAATCTGGCCGTTGTGGGATCCCTTCCCGCCAACATCAGGGAAGAGGACCAAGGCCACTATAAATAGGACTTAGCCACCTCCAGGGAGGGAGATCAGATCCATTCTCACCCAACTACCTCACCAGCTCCCTTGAGCTCAAGAAAAGCTCACCTCCTGAGGCTAGTTCATCCACTGTACTAGTTCATCCTCAACCCTTCAAGGCAATCCACAAAAACGCTGGAGTTCAGTATTACACTACAAGGCGGCCCGAACTAGGATAAACTACCATGTCTCTTTGTCTCTTTGAGCCCGACGCGCTAGGCTTAGGAGGATTGCGAGTAGGCAGGCTGGGCAGGTTGAGATCTCCGCACACACCCTAGAGTTCGGACCTTTCATGGGTTTGCGGAACCCGTAATCCAACATTTGGCGTGCCAGGTAGGGGTGCGTCGGAAACCTCTGCTCCGTCCGTCAAATCGCGCCATCGGCTTCAATGGCGGGCACTTATCCATTGACTCGACCAACGCGCGCCTTCGAAGAAGTGCCGGGGCTGTGCCCTTTCGCCCTGTCCCTACAGCGGGTGGAATGGTCGCCCAAGTTCAAGCCCGAGATGCCGCCACGCTACGATGGCACGGCGAACCCGACTGGCTTCCTCCAGGCGTACGAGGAGGCAGTCTGGGCGGCTAGCGGAGACAGCAAGGTGAAGGCCAACTGGCTCCCCATGGCCCTCGCAGGAGCGCCATGCGCTTGGGTGCTCCACCTGCCGGAGTCCTCTGTGGCCTCTTGGGAGGAGTTGTGTAGCCTCTTCGTTGCACATTTCATGGCGTAGGCGCCTCCTATCATTGCAGCTCTCTTAGGCGGCTCGCAGGCACCACCATTTGATCGACATATCAAGCAGTTCTACCGGCAAGTAAGCGTTTCCCAGGTGAGCTCGGGGGACTCCTCCGGGCTGGGCAGTGCCGAAGGTCGACCTAGCCTTCGGCCTAGAAGACCATCCAGCGAGCATGGTAGGGACAGGGGTGCTCCCAATGCTCTGCACCCCCACCATCTGTAATGTGGCGATCACCAGGACCCTCGTCGATGGCGGAGCCGGCCTCAACATGCTCTCTGTGGAGGCGTTCGGCCTGCTGCATGTGCCTCCCAGCCGGCTCCGCCCCACCATGCCCTTCTCTGGGGTTGGCGGTGGCTTCACCAGCCCCCTGCGGCAGATCCTTCTCCCCGTCACCTTCGGGACCCGCGACAACTACCGCACCGAGCTCATCGACTTCGACATCGCCCAGATTTATTTGCCGTATAATACTATCCTCGGATACCCCGCCTTGGTCAAGTTCACGGCAGCAACTCACCCAACTTACAACCTCATGAAGATGCCAGGCAGCAACGGTGTCCTCACGGTGGCAGGAGACACCAAAGACGCGGTACATGCCCTCAAGCTCGCCTTTAGGTCCGCGGCGACCGTGCTACCTGGTGAGAAGGGGGGTCCTGGGGCCCCGGGAGCAGCGCCGACCAAGAAGAAGCAGTTGTTCTCCCAAGACCGAGCCGAGATGAAGCAAGTGCTGGTCAGTGAGGACTAGACGACAAGAGCCACCTTCACCATAGGAGCCGGCCTCCCTCAGGACTAGGAGAAAGCGTTGGTCGACTTCTTGCGTGCGAACAAGGACGTATTCGCCTGGGAGCCGAAAGACCTAGTTGGGGTCCCAAGGGGAATAATCGAGCACCACCTGAAGGTATGCCCAAACATGCGGCCAGTGAAGAAGAAGGCCCGCGCTAGTCCACCGAGAAGCAAGCATTTATCGTCCAATAAACCCGCAAGCTACAGGACGCTGGGCTCATCAGGGAAGTACGATACCCCGAATGGCTGGCAAACCCCGTTGTCGTCCCCAAGAAAGGAGGGAAGGAACGCATGTGTGTCGACTTCACCAACCTCAACATGGCTTGCCCTCAAGATCCCTTTCTGCTTCCTCGCATCGATCAGATCTTGGACTCCACCATCTAGTGCGACCTGTTGTGCTTTTTGGATGCCTTCTCAGGCTACCACCAGATCAAGATGGCCGTGCAAGATGTGGAGAAGACGGTGTTCCTGACCCCCTACAGAGTGTACTGCTATACCTGCATGCCCTTTGGGCTGCACAATACTGGGGCTACTTTCCAGTGGCTGATGCATATCGCCCTGGGCAAGCAGCTTAGGAGAAACGCGGAGGCCTATGTTGATGACATAGTAGTGAAGTCTCGAGAGGCTGGGACCCTAATAGTAGATCTGGAGGAGACGTTTGCTAGCTTGCACAAGGTGGACCTACGGATCAATCCTGAGAAGTGCGTATTCGAGGTCCCCTTTGGCAAGCTACTGGGTTTCCTATGTCGCACAGAGGGATCGAGGCCAATCCAGAGAAGGTCAAGGCAATAGAAGACATGAGCCCCCCGCAGACCTTGAAGGAAATGCAGAAGCCGGCGGGCTGCATAACCTTGCTGGGGTGCTTCATCTCCAAGCCGGGGGAGCGCTCCCTCCCGTTCTTCAAGCTAATGAAAAAGAAGGAGCCGTTCGAGTGGACCCCTCAGGCAGACACAACCTTTCAAGACCTCAAGAGATACCTAACCAGCCCACCAGTATGGGGGCACCGCGCCCTCTTGAGCCCTTGGTGTTCTATTTGGCAGCCACCCCTCACTCAGCCAGCGCCGCCCTGGTGGTGCTAAGGAAGGAGCGCCCGTCCAAGGGCCCATGGCAGGACGCTCAATCGCCGAGCAAAGCACAACATCCTGAGGCAGCGCTCCCGGGGCCTCGGTCGACCCAGCTTCCGAGGCCGTGGTTGACCCCTCGGGCGGGGGGCTCCTGTGGATAGTCCTCGCGAGACCGTAGAAGGCTCGCATCCTCAAGAAGAACAAGACTCCATTGGTGCATCTCCCCTCATCGAGCACCCTGTCTACTTCGTCAACACGGTGTTGAGGGAGGCACGGGCACGTTACCCCATGCCTCAAAAACTTTTGCTCGTGCTCCTCGTCGCCTCCCAAAAGCTGCGCCACTACTTCCAAGGCCACCCCATCAAAGTCATTTTAGAGGGTGCTCCGGAGCCCGAACGCCGCTGGGCGAGTTGCAGAATGGAATATCGAGCTTCAGGCATTCCATGTCGAGTTCAGCACCACCAGGGTCATCAAGGGTGCGGCCCTCACTAACTTCGTGGCCGAGTGGATTGACATCCCTGACCACGGGTGAGCGAGGACTGCTCCATCTTACCTGGGGATGAGGAGCCAGACGGGTGGATCATGTACTTTGATGGAGCGTTCGCACGACAGGGCGTAGGAGCAGGGGTTGTCCTCATCTCACCCTCCAAGGACAAGCTCTACTACACGGTACAACTCTGTTTCTAGCAGGGCGAGAAGGTCTCCAACAACATTGCGGAATTTGAGGGCTTGCTCGCTGGTCTCAGGTCCATGGCGGCGCCGGGGGTGAAGCGCCTCACCATCAGGGGCGATTCCCAGCTCCTCGTCAACTTCTCCAACAAGGAGTACATGCCCAAGGACGAGCACATGGAAGCATTCCTAGAAGAAGTATGCAAGATGGAGAAGCGGTTCTTAGGCTTGGAACTGCAGCACGTGCCGCGAGGAACAAACAAGGAGGCGGACGATATCGCCAAGAGAGCCTCCCGAAGGCTCCCCCAGGAGCTGGGAGTGTTTGAGGAGCGGCTCTTCAAGCCATCTGTGCCTCCCCCACCACGACTCCAGCACCGCCTCAGGAGGATCTACCTCAGGCACCGGTGACTTGCTCCCCAGCATGTGGCTATCCCTCAGGGGCCCGCCTGCTGCTTGCGCTCGAGCCTGAGGAGGGGTGCTGGACTAAGGAGTTCAATGCGTACCTGCTTCAGTGGATCCTGCCAAAGGAGGAGGATGCCGAGCGCGTGGCTCGTCAGGCCACCGCGTACTTCATCCGTGATGGTGAGTTATACCGCAAAAGGCCCAATGACATTTCATTGTGATGCATCTCCAGGGAGCAGGGACTTGAGCTGCTAGCGGACATACATAGTGGAGACTGCGGGCATAATTCCTCATCACGCACTCTGGTGGGCAAGGCATTCCGCAGCGGCTTCTACTGGCACACTGCGCTCAATGACCCCATAGAGCTGGTGCGTTCCGGCGAGGCATGCCAGTTCCACACCAATCAAATTCACCAGCCTGCACAGGGCCTCTAGACGATCCCGCTCACATGGCCGTTCGCGGTTTGGGGGCTGGATATCTTGGCGTCATTCCCTCGAGCGCCAGGGGATACCGCTACCTCTACGTCGCCATCGACAAATTCACCAAATGGGCGGAGGTAGAAGCTGTTCACGCCATCCCAGCAGGATCAGCCATCAAGTTCATCAAGGGCATCGTGAGCCGGTTTGGGGTTCCTAACCGTATCATCACCGACAATGGCTCGCAATTCACTAGCAACCATTTGAAAACATACTATGCTAACCTTGGAACGCAGATATGCTACACCTCGGTGGCACACCCCAGGAGTAACGGCCAAGCCAAGCGTGTCAACGCTGAGGTCCTAAGGGGGCTCAAGGCAAGAACCTTCAAGAAGAAGCTCAAGGCCTGCGGCAGGGGCTGGCTCGACGAGCTCCAGTCCGTGCTGTGGTCCATCCGCACCACGCAACCAAGCCAATGGGAGAGACGCCGTTCTTCCTCGTCTATGGAGCAGAAGTGGTTCTCCCACACGAGGTCAAGCTTCGCTCCATGCGGGTCCTGGCGTTCGATGAGGCTCGTCAGGACGCCACGCAGGGGATGGATCTCGTGCTGGTGGAGGAATGCCACCGTCAAGCCTCACTCCAGGCGGAAAGGTACTAGTAGGCGCTGTGGTGGTATCACTGCCGCAGCATCCGCTCCAGGACATTAGAGGTGGGCGACCTCGTCCTGAGGCGGGTGCTCTCGAGGGAAGGGCTGCACAAGCTCTCTCCCATGTGGGAGGGCCCGTTTAGGATTGCTCGTGTCTCCAGGCCTGGCGCCGCGCGCCTGGAGACACAGGACAGGGTCCCCATCTAGAATGCCTGGAACATCCAGCACCTCCAGAAGTTCTACCCCTGAAGCAAGGCTCCGGCCTGTGAAGGTCTCCGCTCATGACACTCTCACGTAATAATGAGTGGGACTGTACATGCCCCGGAGTCTCCTGAGAGTCGCCCTGGGGCCTCATGGGGGATCACTCCCACGTCTTATTGGAAGCACTTAGCTCCACGCTGGTGAGAAGACTAGATTAGGTGCCGGATGCGGTTGTTCATTTGCTTTCCGAAGATGCTTGCAGTCTATTAGTAATCTTTCAATGGATTTGGTGCTTTCATGTTTCGGTGCACTGAGCTGATTTCTTCTCCTCCTGCTTGTTTGCTTTTAGCCTAGCGGCAGAGAAGAGGTGGCAGTTGCCCGTCACTCTCCCTCGCACGCCTCGCGCGTGGGGGCTAGGCAGGTGTGTGCGCCTTGGGCCTGCCCTCGTGCGCGCACAACGCACCGAACCCCGCAGCCCTGGTGCTTCGGCCTTATCCTCGGGAGGATCCCTCGATCAAGCTCACAGGCACCAGCACCCCTCATATCCGTGCCCCCCGGGCAGCGCGACGTGGTGCATTAAGTCAGAGCTAATCCATGACAGGGGGTTCACATAAGGAGGAATGAGGTGCTCGTCAGATTTCCTTTTCCTTGAAAAACAGCCCTGCAACGGTTCCGCGGTGGCTCCTGAGACCCCAAGGCACCTCCCGAGGTCTGTGTCCTCCAGGTCCCCGGAAAGGAGGGCTCGTTGGGCACCAGAAGTGAAGTCCTCGCGAGGAGAAAAGCTACTTGACGCATATCAAGCTAAGTTTTCCTATCCTTGCCTACTCAGAGAGAAAACATTATGGCACATCATTAAGATAGCAAGCATAGCATAAAGGGCATAACTGCCATAGTTCATTACACGCACCAGCAGGGTACACTATCTTTTTTTTGAATTACAGGAGAAAGGAAAGGCTAAACAAAGAGGACTCGAGTGCGTACGAACCCGGCGCCAGCACCGCATCCTCAAAGCAGCACCTCAAGGTGGCCCCGGTGCTCTACCAGTTCCCTCATAGGCGACCTGGGGCCGTGGCCGGTCTTGAGTCCAAGTTCGGCGGCCTCGGGCTCACGCCGGGCTCCTCTCCAACTTCACCGGAGCGCTGCGGTGGGATGACCCACCGCCGTCCTCGACCAGAGCGTGATGGCATGGAGGTCGGTTGTAGCCACCACTGCTCGAGCTCTCACCCGAGGCAAAGCTACCGTCGCAAGAAGAGGAGCGCACACCACCAAGGCTAGGCTCACCCTCGTCACCCTCATCGTTGATGCCGTCTTCCGGGCAGCACCCCACGCGGCGGCCGTCCTCCCTAAACACCCTCACGTAGAGGGTCGCCAGGCCGCCGTACTTGAAGTGGAGGGTGCACCTCCCACTCTGGCCTCGTGTGCAGTTGAACGTCTGCCAACCGCGAGTCAGGACCATGCCTCCTAAGGCGGCGACCTCAGTCCCGACCCACGAGGCCCTGATGCAGCAGTCGTCAGTCTACAACTAGAGACCATCAAGCCCCAATGATGGAAGCTCGCCGGAGAAGAAGCACGGAAGCTGGAGCGAGGTGCCGGCTGGGCTCTCCGACCACACCACGAACTCGGGGAGCACATCCAGCAAGGAGAAGCGCGGTCGAGGAGGCCACACGATCATGGCGTGCCTCCCCTCGTCATGAGGGTTGCTCCGAAGCTGGTGGCCCCCGCCGCGAGAAGAGGTACCATCACGGGCACCAAGAGAAACACCGGCCCTGGGGGATGCGCGCCCGCGCCCCTGGGGGCCACTGCGAGGGTTGCGGGGTGCTTACAAGGACGGTCGTGGCCTCTCTTGGGAGGTGGAGTGGTTGGCCCCTCCTTGGAAGCCTTCCCCTTCTCGGTCGCAGAAAACCTTCTCGGCCGAGCCATGGGAGCAAGGTGGAGAAGGATAAGAAACGGGCGACAAGAAGACGAAGGAGAGATGAGCAAGGGGGCTCTACCCTTCCCCAACATTTATAGCCAAGGAAGGCCAACCGCGAGCCTCCACGACCTCGCGCCATGATGATCTTCTGCATGCCGCATCGTCCCGTCAAGTCGAACAGTTACCGAGGCAGCATGGGGAAGTGGAGACGCCCACGTCCCCTTCAGTCGCCACGCGTCATCAAAGCCGCAGGCGGTTAGGGTCCGCGGTGCTCCGCACTTGTCCTTTTGGATTTGCCTGGAAGCCAAGTTCGAGCGCGCCTTGGGCCCGGGGACTACTGTCGGTGTTCTAGATATGAGGGTATCTAGACTTGCTTGCCTGCAGCCCGCTGCATGGATCCATAAATGGCCTGGTACGGCCCAGCTTCAGCATCAATGACTCAAGAACCTCGCGAGGGGCCAAGCCTCGCGAGGCAGACGACAGCAAGACCCCCGAGGGGATCGGCCTCCTCAGGCTGGCTCCCGACTGGCGGAGAGTTCTATGCAAGGTGCACCTCATGAGGCTCAGCTGACGTGAGCCATGACGACCAAGGCCAGGCGGGCGCCAGTGGGCACAGAGCGCCAGTTTCCTATTTGGTGCAAGGTAGGCAAGCCGCAGGCGCGGAATCCCGAGGAATCAGCCAAAGGTTTCCATTCTGGTGCAACATGACCAAGACTGCCAGGACAGAGGTCATCACCGAGCCCACCGCAGCATCACGACCAGAGGCTTTTCACAGGCGAAGACCACTTTAGTGAGGATAGGATGTACTACTTGTCCCCTTTGGAATCTGGCCGTTATGGGATCCCTTCCCGCCAACATTTGGGAAGAGGACCAAGGCCACTATAAATAGGACTTAACCACCACCAGGGAGGGACATCGGATCCATTCTCACCCGACCACCTCACCAGCTCTCTTGAGCTCAAGAACACCTCACCTCCTGAGGCCAGTTCATCCACTGCACTAGTTAATCCTCAGCCCTTCGAGGCAACTGGAGTAGGGTATTACACCGCTAGGTGTCCCAAACCAGGATAAACTGGCGTCTCTTTGTCTCTTTGAGCCCGACTCGCTAGGCTTAGGAGGATTGTGAGTAGGCAGGCTGGGTAGGTTGAGATCTCCGCACACACCCCAGAGTTCGAACCTTTCAAGGGTTTGCGGAACCCGTAATCCGACAACGAGAACCTAGAGTCGGTGTTAGAAAAATCATTTAACTCGAATAGAAGAGAGATCAGAGTCCCAGAGTATAGGGTGAGAAATAAAAGATCCTAACACCACCTAATGGCAAAGTGGGCCCATAAGCCACCCAGCCATGTTAGTAAAAGTTTTGCAATAACTAGACTCAACTTCGGCCAAGGAGTTGGAAGGGCGATTCCTATAGGCAGTCGGCTATGATACCAAGTTGTGACGCCCGCGATTTGATTATACACTAATCATGCATGCAAATGTGTACGACCAATATCATGGACTCACGGGAAGATATCACAACACAACTCTAGACACAAATTAAAGATCATACAACCTTCATATTACAAGCCAGGGCACTCTAGGGCTCGAATACATAAGCTTGATCATAAATGAGTCAGCGGAAGCAACAATATGTGAGTATAGGCATCAGTTAAACAAGGTGCCATAAGATGGCTAGGACAAACTGGGATACAGATCAAAAGAGGCGCATGCCTCCTACCTGAGATCCTCTTAAACTACTCCTGGTCGTCGGTGGCCTGCACATAGTAGTAGGCACCCTCTACGTAGTAGGGGCCGTCGTTGATGGTGGCGTCTGGCTCCTGGGCTCCAACATCTGGTTGCGACAACCGAGAAGAAAAGGAAAGGGGGAAAAGAGGGAGGAAAGCAACCATGAGCGCTCATCCAAAGTACTCGCAAGCAAGGATCTACACTACATATGCATTGATATCTGTGAAAGTGAGTAATATATGTGGACTGAACTGCAGAATGCCAGAATAAGAGGGGGATAGCTAAGCCTATCGAAGACAACACTTCTAGCATCCTCCATCTTGAAGCATTTAGAAGAGAGTAGGAAGTGCAGCATCAAGTAACATCACATAGCATAATCCTACCCGACGATCCTCCCCTTGTCGCCCTGTGGGAAATCGATCACCGGCTCGTATCTAGAACTTGTAAGAGGTGTGTTTTATTAAGTATCCGGTTCTAGTTGTCATAAGGTCAAAGTACAACTCCGGGTTGTCCTTTTATCGAGGGACACGGCTATTCAAATAGATAAACTTCCCTGCAAGGGTGCACCACATTACCCAACATGCTTGATCCCTCTAGCCGGACACACTTTCCTGGGTCATGCCCGGCCTCGGAAGATCAACATGTCGCAACCCTACCTAGGCACAACAGAGAGGTCACCATCCCGGTCTAAATCCTAAGCTTGCAGGGGTATGGGCCCATCGCCCATTGCACACCTGCATGTTGTGTACGCGGCCGGTGAGCACACATAGCTCCCCTTATACAAGAGCAGGCGTTCCAGTCCAACTTGGTATGCGCGCTCGGTCGCTGATGTCAAGATAGCTTCGTAAGATACCACGATGTCGAGTGCCCATAACTGTTCCCGCATAGTTGGTTAGTGCGTATAGGCTTGTAGCCAGACTCAGATCAAATACCAAGATCTCGGTAAGCATATTATTAGAAGTAACCGCGGATGCCGATCGGGGAAAAGCCCCACCTGTCTCATAGGTGGTTGCAACCTGCCTGATATGTCCATTTTGCATCATGTTTACCTACTATTATTTATGTTGTTTTATTGCATAATAATGCTTTTTGGTGTAATTCTAATGCATTTTCTCTCATAATATGCAAGGTACACACAAAGGGGGATAATTCCGGCAGCTGGAAATGTGGACCTAAAAAAGCTACGTCAGGCTACCTATTCTACACAACTCCAAATGAGCTGAAACTTCACGAGGATTTTTTATGGAATAAATGAGAATTTTTGGAGCCAACCAGGTGGGCACAACCCACCTGGGCGTGCCAGGGAGCCCAGGCGTGCCTTGGTGGGTTATGCTCACCTCGGCCCTCCTCCGGTGCCCCTCTTCTTGTACATAAGCCATTTTGACCTAGAAAAAAAGGAGAGGACTTTCGGGACGAAGCTCCACCGTCTCGAGGCCGAACCTGGGCAGGAGCACTTTTACCCTCCGGCGGAGCGATTCCGCCGGGGGAATGATAACCCACAAGTATATGGGATTGCAACCGTTTTTGAGGGTATAGTATTCAATCCAAATTTATAGATTCGACATAAGGGGAGCCAAAGAATACTTGCAAGTATTTGTAGCTAAGTTGTCAAATCAACCACACCTGGAGATTAATTATCTGTAGCAAAGTGGTCAGTAGCAAAGTAGTATGATAGTTTTGATAGTAGTAGTAGCAGCAACAGTAATGGTAATAGTGAGAGCAATGGTTTCGTAACAGTAACGATAGCAGTAGATGTAGTAGTAACTTAGCAAGAACAATATAAGGTAAATTCGTAGGCATTGGATCGGTGATTCATTGGATGCCATTCATCATGAGACAGTCATAACCTAGGGTGATACGGCACTTGCTCCAGTTCATAAATATAATGTAGGCATGTATTCCGTAAATAGTCATACATGCTTATGGAAAGAACTTGCATGACATCTTTTGTCCTACCCTCCCGTGGCATCGAGGTCCTATTGGAAATTAAGGGATATTAAGGCCTCTTTTAATAGAGAACCGAAACAAAGCATTAGCACACGGTGAATACATGAACTCCTCAAACTACGGTCATCACCGGGAGTGGTCCCGACTATTGTCACTTTGGGGTTGCCGGATAATAACACGTAGTAGGTGACTATAACTTGCAAGATCAGATCTAGAACATGAATATAATGGTGATAACATAACCGGTTCAAATTTGAAATCATGGCACCCAGGCCCAAAGTGACAAGCATTAAGCATGGCAAAGTCATAGCAACATCAATTTCAAAACATAATGGATACTAGGGATCAAGCCCTAACAAAACTAACTCGATTACATGATGAATCTCATCCAACTCCTCACCAACCAGCGAGCCTATGAAGGAATTACTCACTCCCGGTGGGGAGCATCATGGAATTGGCGATGGAGAATTGTTGGTGATGACGAACATCAAAGATCCCCCTCTCCAGAGCCCCAAACAGACTCTAGATCTAGCCTACTAATGAAGATCAAGAGACAACGACGACTCCATCTCGTGAAACGCGATAATTCTTTCTCCCTGATTTTTCTGGAAAAATAGGATTTTATAGCGTTGGTTTCAGGGTCTGCGGGGCCACCAGGTGGGTACAACCCACCTGGGCGCGCCTGGAGGGGGTGGCGCGCCCTGGTGGGTTGTGCCCACCTAGCTGCCCCCCCTCCAGTGGTTCTTGGCTCCATAAATTCTCTTTCATTGTATAAAAAATCCTTGCAAAGTTTCATTCCATCTCGAGAACTTCTATTTCTGCACAAAAACAACACCATGGTAGTTCTGCTGAAAACAACGTTAGTCCGGGTTAGTTTCATTCAAATCATGCAAATTAGAGTCCAAAAGAAGAGGAAACACGTTAGGAAAAATGGATACGACGGAGACGTATCAACTCCCCCAAGCTTAAACCTTTGCTTGTCCTCAAGTAATTCAGTTGATAAACTGAAAGTGAAAAATAAAAACATTTACAAACTCGTTTGCTTTTGTTTCCATAAATGAGCTTAAATAGCACCCAAGTTTTCAGCAAAGATTATAACTAACCATGTCAACAATAACTCTTAAAAATTATATTAACTCATATCACAGACATAATCAACTAGCGAGCAATAATAAGATATCTCAAATAGCAACACATTGTGAAAACAACCATGATTGGAGTTTGATAAGACCATGGATCCTTATATATAAAACATACTTGGCCAACTAAGGCCCTGCAGTCCAATGTCCGATATATTATCGTCGGCTGAGGGTACAGTATGACAATAGTGGTATCTCGCTAGCCCTTTCTAAGAACGCACAACATAAATGCAGAGCACCCCCAAAGTTCAAGCAACGACTAAACATTGTAATTTCTGGTAGAAAAGATCCAGTCATGATGCAACCAACATTAGCTACAAACAATGCATCAGCATGACAACAGTGCTCTCAGGTTCTGGTACTTATTTGAGAAGGTGATGACACAACAGAAAAGTAACACCGGTACACGTCAGTTCTATACACACAGTTTTTAACCCCTTTCCGCGACGGCATTTGGAACCATCACCAAGTGAGTGTGGGCGATAGGGGGGGTCCTTCCCACATGCCCCAAAAACCGTCGGGGATATGGAGCAATGATCCAGAGGCCTAGCAAAATGTAATTGCGTGCGATGCAGAACACACTAAATTCTTTCGCACGTGTGGGATCAGTGAGTAAACGTTTCTAATGACGTAGTGAAACCAAATGGTGTGTCGTAATGAACCATTTGGGAAACAATATGTAAGGCACACAGACCAACATATGAACTGTGTGCAATATGTGCCCCATCACACACGAGTTTTCTACGGAACCCGTCTGTCATGCAAGACTCCAGCACACACGTTTCCCAACATTTTATTTTCTGCCATAATGTTCTATAACAAATGGTTCAGGATCCCCTTCGCACACATACAAGTGGTGCAGACCGTTTGTGATTTGTTGTGTATCACCGACGGTTGTGGCAAGAGTCATGTGTGCTTCTCATTTGGTATCCCACACGTTTCCTAGAAAAATTATGACTAGGATTGTATTTTACATTGGGCATGGTTTACTCTGAGTTCTCGTGTGCGGTAACTTGATATCGCAAACGGTTCCGGAGAGCCAACACACATGTAGTAGCACTGCTTTTCGATGTGGATCGCACACACTCATTTAGTTGAACCGTGTGCGGAGCAATTGCCAGGTTAAAACAAAAATATCTCATTTTGAATTGGCATGCAAAAAACAAAGTCGCCAAAATATTCAATTGAACAAATAAACAAAAATATCCCATTTTGAATCGGCACGCAAAAAGCAAATTTGCCACAATATTCTATTGAACAAATAAACAAAAACATCCCATTTTGAATCAGCACCCAAAAAGCAAATTCTCCACAATATTCAATTGAACAAATAGTGTCCACACGAAGAACATTCATCATATTTCGCAACAATTGCAATTGAACATATGGTAGCAAAATTCCAATGATTTGTCCAAACATCTATGCATTACATTATTAATCATAGTTGTAATGCCCGGATAATTATGCTACAGTGAACATATGCTAATGATGCCACGTCACCTCTAATTAATGTTGCTAATCGCGCGTTAGTTCAAACCATTCAAATTTGAATTTGAATTTTTGTCAAACATCAAAATTTTTCAAACATTAAACTAAAATGTTCGGAGTGTGCCGATTAATGCCTAGGTATTTATGGTGAAGAAACCACATTTTTATAAAATGCCTAAATGCTTTAAAGTGAATTAAAACAGAAAAGAAAATAAAGAAAAAGGAAAAGAAAAAAAAGGAAACACAAACAAAAAATAAAATAAAATGGAGGGACCCCCACTGGGCCAACTGGCCCAGCTGGCAGCTAGGCCAGCCCACTGGCCCAGGCCACCCCCCCACTCTCCATAACCCCCTGAAACCCTCACCCCCACCCCCACACGCTCCCACTCACCCCCATGTCGCCCTCTTCCCCTCCCTGATCCAGATCTGGATCGGGGGAATGAAGCCCCTGACACCGCTGGACCCCGTTGTTTGCCGGACTTCCTCGACGGATCGCCATCCTCTCCATCGTCGCATCGTCCCCGTCGCCCTCCCCACGCACCGCTGCCCCGTGCCCTGCAACCCCTCATGAGGCCCCCTCCTTCTCCTCTGCCTCGCTCCCGCCGCACACTGGGTGCGCTCAAGGCTGCGGCTTCGCCCCGCGCTCCGCGCCTCCTTTCCCCTCTCCGTTGTTCATGCACTGCAGCCTCTGTTGCTGGCCATCGCTCTGCTTGTCGCCGTTGCCTTTGCTGCGCCCGGCGTCATGCCCCTGCTTCCACCCGCGCCAACACCTGCAGCCATGCTACATGCCGTGCCTGCCATCGCACCTGCTGTCGTTGCCGCCCGCATAAGCCTCCCCCTGGCCGCTCGGTGCCGACTGCTATCACGTTTCTCGGCTGCACCCAAAGCCCGCACCTGCTTGCCTCTGTTGTGACCGCTCGAAACGCACTGCTGCCACTGCTACTCACCGCCCGCGCTCGCAGCCGCCGCGGCCGCCTTCGTGTGTGCATGCCCCACTCGCCGGTTTTGCCCCTCATCTGGCGTGTGCCTGCGCCGCCCGCATATCGTTACGCCGGCGCCGGCGCCCCATCGCTACCTACCTCCGCCCCTACCGACTACCGCGCCCAGCCACAGCTGGCCACGCTGGCCGCGTCCTCCTCCGGCGGGCAGCGCCAGGCCGCGTCTGCTTCGGTCGGCCTTGCCCACCACCGCCACCGCAGCTCCTGGCCGTGGACGCAGGCCGGCGTTTGTGCGCCCACGTGTGCAAGCCATCTACTGGCTGAGGCCACTGCCACCCTGGGGCTCCGCCCCGTTTCGCCAGCGCTCGGCCCGCTAAGCCCCCAGGGGCCTATGACAAGGGGCCCCACCCCCAGAATTTTTTAAAAAGAAATAATAATAATAAATAATAATTAAATTAATTAAGTAAATTAATTAACTTAATTAAATATTTGAATTAACCTAATCACTTAATTGAATTAACTAATTATGTTTAGTTAACCTAAGTCATTGACAAACGGGACCCACCCGTTAGTTGACCCAGTCAACGGTCCCTGTTGACTGCTGACGTCATGATGATGTCAGACTGATGCAGTAAACTCATTTTTCAAATTGAAATAATTTTATTAAATGAAATAAAACTTTGAAAATTAATATAAAATAAAACATTTATCAGATGAAAATACATTGTACATGAAAGTTGCTCAGAACGACGAGACAAATCCGTATACATGGTTCGTTTGTCAGCTACACATCCCTAGCATAGTGAACATGCAACATTTCATCTCCGGTTCATCTGTCCGAAAATGCGAAACACCGGGAATAGTTTCTCGGATGTTTTCCCCCTTCGCGGGTATCACCTGCTACCGCATTAGGGCACACCTAGCACCTCTCAATGTCATGTCATGCATCGTCATGCTTGTGTTTGCATTATATTTATTGTTTCTTGCCCCTCTTCTCTCCGGTAGACTACGAGATCGACGCAGCAGCTGCCTCGGTCGACTACGGTGTTGACGACCCGTCCTTCTTGCCAGGCAACCAGGCAAGTCCCCCCTTGATCACCAGATATCGCCTATTCCTTCCCTCTACTTCTTGCATTAGAGTAGTGTAGCATGTTACTATTTTTGATTAATCCTATTCTGTTGCACAGCCTATCATTGTTGCTATAGTTGTTGATACCTTACCTGCAATCCTAAATGCTTAGTATAGGATGCTAGTTTATCATCTGTGGCCCAACATTCTTGTATGTCTGCCATGCTATATTATCGGGCCGTGATCACTCAGGAGGTGATCATGGGTATATACATACATATATTTTATACATAATATTCAGGTGGAGACTAAAGTCGGGTCGGCTCATAGAGTACCCGCGAGTGGATCTTTGTGGCAGAGCGACAAGGTAGGTTGAGACCACCTAGGTGAGAGGTGGGCTTGGCCCTAGTCGGCGTCCACGATCACATCAAAATAACCCGCTTAACAAGATCTTGGTATTTGATCTGAGTCTGGCCACTGGCCTATACGCACTAACCAACTACGCGAGATCAGTTATGGGCACTCGACGTCGTGGTATCAGCCGAAGCCCTCTTGACGTCAGCGACTGAGCGGTGCACGCCGGATTGGACTGGAGCGCCTGCTCTTGTATTAGGGAGGCTAGGTCTGCTTCCGGCCGCGTTCGCAACATGCAGGTGTGCAATGGGAGTTGGTTGACTCTTTGGGGGAATCGATCTAGTAAACTGTGTTCTTATTCGGAACAATGAATACCAATATCCAATGATGGCTACATATTAAAAAAGCCATGAAATAACGAATTATGTCGAAATCTGAAAGACAATTAGTGTATGTGTGGTTGTTTACTTGACTTATAGTTCATGATATGGCTAGAGAAATGATTCTGCATGGAACATGTTTTCGAAGAGACAGACACTACAAAAAAAAGACACATCCATGACATTTTGGGCCGAATGAAACTTTTTTCTGTCATACATATGACATTTCTATGACGATAATTGTGGCAAAACCCGGTATCATCATAGATGTGGTGGGCTCCTACTTCTATGACAAAAATCATGACAGAAAATAGGCTTTTCGTCCTGGGCGGGCCGGAGACGCAGCTGCATGACATTCTTTGGCCCGTCCATGACGGAAAAAACCGTGGTAGAAGCGAGGGCGAGGAAAATTTCGGGGAGTTCCCGGTTACGGTGGGTGGTCGGGGGCCGAGCGATGCGCGTTTCTCTCGTACACGTACGCGCGTGTGTGCGAGGCGTTGGCTCTAACTGAACCCGAGCATGGCGTTGGGGTCTAACTGAAACCGAGCGATTGCACTGCAGGCTTCGCGTTACTGAACCCGAACGATCGATCGATGGCTGTTAACTGAACCCGATCGAGCGATTCCTTCGCTACTGCTGCTAAGTGAAGTCGATCGATGCTGCCTCTCTGGATGAACAGTGAGCATTGCGTGTGGGGGGGGTGGATGAACAATGACTGGTGGCGTTGCCTCTGGATGAACATGACCCCGTGGTGTGTAGGGCTGGATGAACAGAACGACCCCGTGGAGGGCTGGATGAACAGTAGACGATGGAGGGGTGCCCATGGAGGGGTGGTTGAACAGTAGCCGGTGGAGTAGCGCGCAGTGGAGGCTGGATGAACAGGAGCCCATGGAGGCTGGAGGAGGTCGACGGTAGCCCGTGGAGGTTGGATGAGGTCGACGGTGGAGATGAACAGTATCCCATGGAGTCCCGTTTTGGGGTACGCCACACCCCTCCCGATGAACAGGACCCCTATTTCGACCGTAGCGCTCCAACACAAGTCCGTTTCATCCGTTTTGCGGTATGCCACACCCCTCCCGATGAGCAGGACCCCTGTTTTAGCCGTAGCGCTCCAACACAAGTCCGTTTCGTCCATTTTGTGGTACGCCACACCCCTCCCGATCAATAGGACCCCCGTTTCGACCGTAGGAGGTCCGTTTCTTCCGTTTTGCAGTACGCCAGACCCCTCCTGATGAACAGGATCCCGTTTCAAACGTGGCCGGTCGAACAAAAGGCCGTTTCCTCCGTTCTGCGGTACACCAGGCCTCGTTTCCATCGCCTGTTCCGTCCAAGCCCTCCCGATGAACACGACGACGCATTCTGTATCGACCCAGCCGGTTGGCTCCCCATGAACACGACGACGATGTTGTTTCTCCGTTCCGACCCAGCCATGTACACGAGCCCTGGTCGTATGTATGAGCAAGTAGGCATTCGAGACCCCGCCGGTATGTACACATACGTGGCCGTATTTTCATTCTTGCACACTGGTCGCTGTACGTACGTGTACATGCTACGTGCGCGCCTGTACTACGACACGTACACGCCTCTACTACGACACGTGCACGCCTCTACTACGACACATGCGCGCCCCTACATCGACCAGTATATATGTACGTACATGTTCGCGACCAGAATGACAACGCTACGTATGCTTCGACCAGGTGGGTCCCAACTGTCGGGCACTTCCTTGTGTGCGAAGATGTAGCTGGTGGGTCCCAGCAGTTAGGGGTGCGAATCGTATTGTTTTTTTGCCCGGACGCACTTCCTTGCGTGCGAAGGTGTAGCTGGTGGGTCCCAACAGTCAGGGGGGAAACATTTTTTCGCGAAATACGGTGGCCCATCCGGTGGGTCCCCGTTATCAGCTGGAGGAATAATTATTTTGTGCATAATAAGGAGGCACTTCCTTGCGGCCGCCGTGGACCCAGCTATTAGCTTCTCCACGCACAATACTCTTTCGATGGAAGTCGGTCGTTGACCACATTGAGCACGCTGCGCCGAGAGCACCACGGCGGTGGACGACGGCGAGGCCTAGGAAGGGGACGATGCAGAGCTGGGGAAGACGCAACAGTGGATGCCCATGCGAAGAGGAGTACGAGGGTTCACTGGTTCGACTGCGGTGTGAGGCTGCCGTCACCCTAGAATAACAGGGGGTGTGGGTGAGTAGAGGGATGGCCTGGCTAGCGGTGGGAGTAGTAGGCAGCGGTGAGGCCTCCGTGGTATGACAGCCGACCATGGGAGGCAGGAGCATGCGGCACGACCGGCGCTGCTTTGGGCGGCTGGAGAACGAAGACTAGAGGTTGAAGAAGCACTATGGCCGTTGGATGGACATCATACGATCATTGGTGTATTGACTAAGTTGACACAGCCCTCCATCCCCGTCAATTTACTAGGCCCACAAGTCAGCCTGCCACTATACTGGGTCCCAGCTAGCAGGGGGAGTATTCATTTTTTGTGCGTAATAAGGAGGCACTTCCTTGCATGCGAAGATATAGCTGGTGGGTCCAAGCTGTCAGTGGCGGTAACATTTTTTTCACGAAATACAAAGGCCCTTTCGGTGGGTCCCAGATGTCAGGTGGAGGAATCATTATTTTGCGTGTAATAAGGAGGCATTTCCTTGCGTGCGGCCGTGGACCCAGCTGTCAGCCTCTCCACGTATAGTCCACTTCAGATGCATGTCGGTTGTTGACCACGTTGACCAGGCCATGCCGAGAGCACCAGGGCGATGGACGACATCGAGGCCTAGAAAGGGAACGACACAGAGGCAGGGAAGACTCAGTAGTTGTTTCTCACATGGAGGGGAGTACGACTGTACGAGGGTTTACTGGTTCGTCTGCCGTCGCCGGAGAGTAACAGCAGGTGCGGGTGAGTAGAGGGATGGCTAGGCCAGTGATGGGAGTACGATGGGGCGGTGAGGCATGCGCGGCAGCACAGCCGGCCGCGAGGAGGAGGGAGCAGGCAATCCAGCTGGCGCTTGTTTGAGCGGCTGAAGGAGGAAGAGCAGAGATTGAAGAAGCACGACGGCCGTTGGATGGAAATCCAATAGTCACTGGTTGTGCATCAACCTTTTTTTAGGAAAGCCTCAAATCTGTGGAAAACAGCATACAACCCATTTGCCATTATTTCTAATAATTTTCAGCCCATTTGCTAATTCTTAAGGGTTTTTTGGAGCCCATATTCTTTTTGTTAGCATTACAGCCTATATTGTGGCCACGGTTAAAAAATTATACGAAATTTTGCATATTTCGGTGCGGTCCGAACTTTTTTTAATCCCGAAATTTCGAGTCACATTCAAAATGATTTTAAAAACAAATGTATATCTATATAAAATCCAACAAATTGTCCACGCATAAAAATAAATGCAATTTGAAATCTCAAAATGAAAAAAAAGATATTTGAAACTAATTGTCGGTTTGATGTGTTTTAAAAATGTACAACCCATTTCTCATTACTGATAGGCCATTTTCTCAGCCAGCCGAATGTAGCTCTCCTCGTATTGAAAGATTTGGAGCCCAACAGGCCTGACAAAGCGACTTACTTGGCAAATCACAAAAAAACTGGGTTGTGGCCGTGGACCCAGCTGCGGCCGTGGACCCAGCTGTCAGCTCTCCATGTACAGTACTCTTCCGATGGAAGTCGGTCGTTGACCACATTGACCACGCCGTGCCGAGAGCACCAAGGCGGTGGACGATGGCGAGGCCTAGGAAGGGGACGACACGTAGCCGGGGAAGACACGGCAGTGGATGCCCACGCGGAGAGGAGTACGAGGGTTCACTGGTTCGGTTGCGGCGTGAGGCTGCCTTTGTCGCAGAATAACAGGGGGTATGGGTGAGTAGAGGGATGCCCTAGGCCAGCGGTGGTGGTAGTAGGGGCGGTGAGGCCTCCGCAGCATGAGAGCCGGCCATGAGAGGCAGGAGCACGCGACACAACTGGCACTGCTTTGGGCGGCTGGAGCAAGAAGACCAGAGGTTGAAGAAGCACTATGGCCGTTGGATGCACATCGTACGGTCACTAGAGCTAGAATCGTTCATATTGACTAAGTTGACAAAGCCCTCCGTCCTCGTCAACTTAGTAGGCCCATAAGTCAGCCACCCACTGTCGGTGTCAAAACCGGCGGATCTTGGGTAGGGGGTCCCGATCTGTGCGTCAAGGCTGATGGTAACAAGAAGTAAGGGACACATGTGTTTACCCAGGTTCGGGCCCTATCGATGGAGGTAAAACCCTACTTCCTGCTTGATTAATATTGATGATAGGGGTAGTACAAGGGTAGATCTACCACGAGATCATAGAGGATAAACCCTAGGAGCTAGCCTATGATGGTATGAATGTAATTGTGATCGGCCTTCTAAGGACCAACCTCTCCGGTTTATATAGAGATACCGGAGAGGGCTAGGGTTTACATGGAGTCGGTTACAAGGAAGGAAATATAATATCCAGATTGCTAAGATTGCCTTCCGAGCCAAGGAAAACCCCATCCGGACATGGGCCGAAGTCTTGAGTCTTGTATCTTCATGCTTCAATAGTCCGGACGTTGTACACAGTCCGGCTATCCGGATACCCCCTAATCCAGGACTCCCTAAGTAGTCCCTGAACCAGGCTTCAATGACGGTGAGTCCGACGCGCAGTATTGTCTTCGGCATTGCAAGGCGGGTTCCTCCTCCGAATTCTCCAAAGTGGTTATCGAACACGTAGACCGCGTCCGGATCCGCAGGATGATCTTTGTGTGGCATAGATCTGATTTTCTGGCAATCTTCGTGCGTCGTGCCCTTGTGTCATGGCCCGGTCCAATGTGAACCGACATTTCCTACCCCACAATGACTCGTGTTACGAGGCAGTTTTATTGGCATGTCCTGTCGAGGCAGAGATCGTGTCCCTTTATCACGGGATTTTCCATCAATATGAGCGTGCGTGACCCCACGACGTCCGTTGGTATTACCCCATGTGTTTTTAGATAAGCCTCAAACGGTCACACCGGGGACTCTTGATATTCACCCTCTTTATAAAGGGGTCGAGACCTACACCTCCTTCTTCACCTTCATCGCGCCTTCTCGCACCTCGAGTTTTAACACCCAAAACCTAAGCTCCACCCCTCCGGAATCCGCCAGTATGTCCGGATATGATCCTCAAGGCCGGTGGGTCACCTCCTCGATCGAGGAGAAGGACATTGCGAAGCTTAGGGAGGTCGGATACCTAACCGCAGATATCCAGCACAGGCTTCCTGCTCCGGGGCAGGTTATCCCCACGCCGGAGCCCAATGAGTGTGTTGTTTTTGTCCCACACTTCCTCCGTGGTTTGGGCTTCACCCTCTATCCCTTCGTGAGGGGGATCATGTTTTATTATGGGCTGGATTTCCATGATCTTTCTCCAGATGCTATCCTCCATATCTCGTCATTCATTATCGTGTGCGAGGCTTTTCTCCATGTCACGCCACACTTCGACTTTTGGCTCAAGACCTTCAATGTGAAGCCGAAGATGATCGAGGGGCGACACATGGAGTGCGGAGGTGCCGTAATAAGAAGAAACGCCGATGCCCCATGATCGGAGGGTTCTTTCCCAGAGGTATCTGACGTATGGCAGCGGTGGTGGTTTTATGCTACAGCCCCAAGGGGCACAAAGTGGGTTGCCGCCGCCGAGTTCCGCTTGGGCCCCCCCGTCGCAGTTGGAGTCCTGGACAGACATAGGACATAATTGGGGGCCCGCGAGCGACGTACCAATACTGCAGAACTGCATCTGGGAGCTTCTCGAGAGGAATATCAACCTTGTCAGCGTAATGCAAGTGATGTTAATCCGCCGGATGCTGCCATGCCAGCGCCGGCCTCTTTGGATGTGGGAGTTCAATCCATAGGGTCCACAGACTGTGAAGCACTTCTTTGGCTTAAAGCTCGAAGAGATGTGCAAATTATTCTTCGGACGGAAGGTAACGTGTCCGGATACCACCGAGGACGCGGGCCTAAGCTGCAATCGCCTAGATACTCAAGTAAGTAGCTTTGATACCGGACACCCTATTTTGTATTTGTCATAATTGTTTATTCTGAACATCATCCGCGTCCAGGAATGGCTCAGCATGGCGGAGGGAATCAGGTGTCGGGCGCCACTTCCCGAAGGCCCGCCCGCCCCTACCGTGGCCAAGATGCTCGACTGGGTACTCAGCAGAATGCCCTCGGGGAAAGACAAGGGGAAGGATGAGGAATCCGAACCCCACACACTACGCATCCGAACCGGGGATAGTCGGGGAGGAGAGGTCGAGGCCGCCTCCCCACGCGGGAAGAAGAAGGCCGCCTCCGAAGATTTGGAGGCACAGACGCCCAAATTGGGGAAAAAGGGATCCCCAGGGGTCCTTGCCCCAACAGGCACCCTCACCGCATCATGCCCTCCAACGGGCCAACCCTCCAATGAGTCATAAGTCAATCATTAACTTAAAGGTACTATATTTCTCCTGGATCAATGACCAGGACTCAACTTTGTGCAGTCCGGCTGGCAGCTACTCTCAACAGGGATCATCTTTTGGCGACCTTCCTCCGAAGATGATGGAGAGCGAGACCCGCCCGCCTCTCCGGTTCTTGACGCGGGCGACACCGAGGTGTCGTCACGGAGGAGCCCGGATCCACCAAGGACAGAAGCCAATGTGTCAGCCGCCCTGAGTCCGGACGTGCTGACGGGCTTACTGGAGCGAGCTGCGCTCTCGGAGGAGCACCGCTTATTAATGAGCGCGGTGCTCAAGAAGATTTCATACGCTACAAGCGGTTTGAATGAAGCATTCACAAGCCTGCTTAGAGGCTTTGAGGTATGCAATGGAGAACTCACTATTTCTTTGGTTGTAAGGCACGCGCTAGGTGTGCTCCATATTGATAGTAGCCCCTGAGACTCTGGTTGCCCGCCCTAGGCGGCAAACGGGGGATCATAAACCAATGATAGTTCTGTAAATGTGTGCAGGTACCTGTGGGTCCGGCCACCGGCCCGTCCGTTGAAGTTCTGAACTATCGAGGCAAATTGGGTCGATTAATGCCGATATTACTCTGATGAATGAGTGGCTGGATACATCACAAGGTATGTGCCCTGTCTCCCATTGCATAGGAAAATGCTAAGGTGGCATGTATTGATATAATTTGTTCGGACTGCAGATGGTGCTGCTGCCGTGGAGGCCCTGAGGGCTGAACTTGCTCTAGCCAAGGAACGGGCTCGGGTGAGCAATGCGGCTGCCCTAAAGGCGGTCGAGGAATTGAGAGCCGAACAGGCTGCTCATCGCCGAAGCAAGCAAAAGATAGCCGAAATGGCTATCAAGTTAAAATGTGCCGCTGACCGGTATGAGCTCCTGAAGAAGGAGCATGAAGATAAATCAGCTGACCTGAGCAAGGCGCTGAATGCCACCAAGGAAATACGGACCAAGCTCCGGGGTGCGCGGGAGGAGCTTCGACAAGCCGGAGAAATAGCGGCTGGAGGCTGCTATTTGCTGCGGACGAAGTTCTTTGATCCGAAGTACGCTCCCCTTGATGGACGCTGGAGCTCGCCGGACGCATACGCGGACCTGGCGAAGAGTACAGCTGATGCTATGGAGTTCTTCAAAGATCAGGGTGAAAAGGAGGTGAAGCTTTTTTGGTCGCAGTTCCATGCTCCCACTCGCCCGCTGCCGTTAAGTGATAAGATGGCTGTTGTGGCGGAGCTTCACACGCTGTCCGGGCTTGTGATGCAGTCTGTAATAGATCATCTTTGGCTGAAGGAGCCTAAGTCGGACAGCTACTTGGTTTAGTGCAACAGTTCCTTGGGGCCGTGCCCTGGATCGATGCCATGAGGAGGTCAGCATGCATAGAGGGTGCACGGATGGCACTTGCACGCGTTAAAGCATATTGGACGGATATGGATGCCACTATGATAGCGTCTCAGGATCCGGTAGGGGGGCAATATACCATCGGGCACTACTTGGCGCAGGTCACAGAGGGTGCCCGCCTGATAGAGGCGCAGTGCCCGAAGGATCTCCTCTTCGAGTGATGATTCAAATTATTGTAAAAACATTTTGATTAGAAGGTTATATTTATAATTTATGTCTGAAAATATGATTGTGTCCCCTATGCTGCCGTTTATATATATATGTGTGTGTGTAATCCGAAATATAGCAGTCGTTGGCTTCAGCCCCCATGCATACAATGCGGGGGTGTTCGCGAAAAAATGTGCCTGATCACTCTTTATCCAACGTCTTGGTCCGGCAAGGAGGTGATCGCACGTCGAACTAGGCAACCGGACTATATAGCCGTAGCACTTTCGCTTAGCCGCGGGATTCTAATACTGGGGCTACTATGTAGCCCCTAGTACCATCGCGTGCATCCGAATACGGGCGCGTATGTACCTGGCTGGTAAATGGCCCTTCGTTAAGGAGGAGGAATCCTAGAGATTCCGGTGAGTCGTCGAGTGGTTGATCAGTCTCTCGTTGTATCATGACGGTCAATTTTCGGCTTTCTCTACTGAGGTGCTCATTCGGAATAACCAGGGCACAATCGCAGTAGTTCTCCTTTGGCCACCTTAGCCGATTATAACGGAACATAAGGCGGCAAACCCAGGAGCCGGGCAATCCCAACATTTGACCAAAGACATGATTTGGAGCTGATGCATATAATGCCAAACTCGTGATGCCGAACACTCTCGAAGGTATTCGGACTTTCTAACAGATGATGGGCTCAAGAATGCCCATTCATTATAAACCATGTATGTCCAGGTTCATGTATTAATCTGTCATGGCATAATGCCAAAAACGGCAGTATCCTCTGTGGGTATGGAACCCGTGGGATGATGAAACAACAAGAGGCAATAGAAAAGGTTTACACAGGGGCTTAATCTAAAAAGAAACCTATTGGACGGGCCCTGCTGCACGTCTGCGCCTTTGCCTCCGTTCTGCCGCATCCTGGAAGGGTATCGCGCAAACGTTGTCTGCGGAAAAAGGGGATCTCATAGAAGAGTGCAACGTAAGTGTGCGATGGATAGTAGAAAATGTAAAATGCTGGCCTGCCAATAAGGTTGAGCTGAGAGTGTGGGGCTGTATTATTAGCCCCTGGTGTCCGCTATAGGATTAGGTATACAATTGCCCTGGTTTAATGTGGGCTGCTGGACTCGTCTAACCGTGTCCGTGGTCTTATTGACCTGGTATAATTTTGTTTAGAGGCCGCTTATAGTCCAGCCGCTAGGGCCGTCGCATATTCCTCTGCGCGCGAAGGGCGCTCCGTTGTTCTGCTAACAGTGATGACGCCGCGTGGACTGGGCATCTAGAGTGTAAGGTAGCCATAATGCGGCAATGCATTGAAGCAGGCGAAGGCCGTTCTTCCAAGCAATGCTTGATAGCTGCTTTGGAAGGGTGCGATGATGAAGACTAGGTCTTTGCTTCTGGAGTTACCTGGAGAGCCGAATGTTACCTCCAGTATGACGGAGCCCTTGCTATAGGCTTCAACGCCTGGTATCACCCCTTCAAAGGTGGTGTGAATCTTGCTGATTCTGGATGAGTCTATCCCCATCCTGCGGATAGTGTCCTCATATATTAAATTGAGACTGCTGCCACCGTCCAGGAGGACATGAGTGAGATGGTATCCGTCGATTATTGGGTCAAGCACCAAGGCATTTGATCCTTCGCGCCGAATGTTAGTTCGGCCGTCTAGGTGATCGAACAAGACATCCAATAGTTAGGTGTGGGTACAATGGGCTCTATATCGCGTGCGTCTTTATGGGAGCGTTTGTGCCTTCCCAAGGATGTATGAGTCGCATGGATCATGTTCACTATTTTAACCTCTGGCGGGAATGTTTTCTGTCCCCCAGTGTTCGGTTGGCGAGGTTCATCCTCGTCTTCACTTGGTGTTTCCCTTCCCTTGTGTTCGGCGTTTAGTTTGCCGGCCTGCTTAAAGACCCAACACTCTCTGTGCGTATGGTTCACAGTTTTGTCGGGGGTGCCATGAATTTGGCATAGTCTGTCCAGAACTCTGTTCAGACCGGATGGTCCCTCTTTCATGCCTTTAGGTTGCTTATTTTGCTAGTTAGGTCGAGAGCCTCGGAATCCGGCATTAACCGTTATGTTGTCCGGGCTCTCCTCCTTGTTTCGGCATTTGTTTTTATTACGCCGTGGTTTCCCGTTGCCATCCCTTATTTCGGATGTGCTGGGGTCACTGGTGCCTTTACGGGCGAGCCAGCTATCTTCTCCCGCACAAAAGCGGGTCATAAGACTTGTTAGGGCTGCCATTGTCCTTGGCTTTTCTTGGCCGAGGTGTCTGGCGAGCCACTCGTCCTGGATGCTGTGCTTGAATGCCGCTAAGGCTTCGACATCCGGACAATCAACAATTTGATTCTTCTTAGTGAGGAATCTGTTCCAAAGCTTGAGGGCAGACTCTCCGGGTTGTTGGGTTATGTGACTTAAATTGTTAGCATCCGGAGGCCGGACATAAGTCCCTTGAAAATTGGCCCTGAAAGCGTCTTCTAGTTCTTCCCAGCTCCCGATTGAGTTTTCGGGGAGGCTTTTCAACCAGTGTCGGGTCGGTCCCTTTAGTTTGAGGGGAAGGTATTTGATGGCATGGAGGTCATCGCCACGGGCCATGTGTATGTGGAGGATAAAGTCCTCGATCCAGACCCCTGGGTCTGTCATTCCGTCGTATGCCTCTATGTTTACAGGTTTAAAGCCTTGTGGGAATTCATGGTCCAGTACTTCATCAGTAAAGCACAGGGAGTGAGTAGCCCCTCTGTATCTGGACGCGCTGTGGCATGCCGTCGACTGTTGTTGTGTTCGGTGTTTATTCCGAACTGGTGTTTGGTTGTCAAAATTGTTTTGATGTCCATAGTCCCTCGCCGGGGTGTCTCCTTTAGATCCGTAGATGGACCTAGCTGTGCCAGCTTTCTTCTCCAAGTGCTCACATAAATCGTGGGCGTCTTTGGCAGCTGATTTGTTGCAATTATGAAGTGGGACTCCTGGTCTCCTGGTCGTGTTGTTCTTCGGTGGAACGGCCTCGTCGTCAAATTCTAGCAGTATCTTGCATTTTGGGTAGCTCTTTTTATGGTGATCGTCGACATATCTTTCTTCAGTGTCTAGCACTTTGTTCCATCTGCGATTGTGCGTTTCCTGTGCGGCTTTTAAGCCGTTGCTTCTGCTTCTTCAGACTTCTCACTGTGGCCATAAGCTTTCTATGGAGGTTCTCTCGTTCCACGCATTCTTCCGGAACGATGAATGCGCCGTTGTCCGAACTGTCTTCTTGTCCTGGGCCGGACTGGTGGACTCGTCCCTCTGGATCGTTTTCTTCAGGCGTATGACCCAGACTATGTTCGGCGTGACCTGGTTCGTCCTGCTCCATCGCTGGTTCTGTTTGGTCATCATTGCCATCGGGGTTGACCGGAGTATCCATTCTTCTGGCGCTCTTGCTGATATTGTTATTGTTGCCGGATTTGGAACGGCGTCTGCGCTGTCGCTTTAGTTTTTGCCCAGGGGTGTTATCTTCCGGATTGTCGACGTCGCCTTCCTTGGGCGTATCCACCATGTATATGTCGTGTGGCGAGGCGTGACCGCGGCACCTCATAGATTCTGAGTCTTCTTCTGCATCGTTGTACATACCATCAATGTCATCGGAGTCGAAGTCCAGTACGTCGGTTAAATCATCAACAGTGGCTATGAAGTGGGTGGGCAACGAATGTCTTCGTCACCTGCTTCCCACTCGAACCGGACATAATTCGGCCCGAGATTCTCTGCCAAGGAGAGGGTTTTGAATGAGTTTAGTATGTCGCCGAAGGGCGAGTGCTGGAAGATGTCCGTCGCGGTGAACTCCATCACCGGGGCCCAACCGGGATCGGTGGGCCCAGGGACGCACGGACTGGAGCCTACAGCCAGACGCGAGTCCAGGGGCCCGGGGTCACTGGTTTCCTTGAAAGTGAGGCCTGTGTTCTGCTCCATCGCCGATGAGGGTACGGCCTGTGGGGCGGGGTCTAGCCCTCCGTCTTTAGGCAATGCTAACCGTCCCGGATTTAGGTCCAGTGCTTCTGTCGGGATGATATCCCAAACAACGTCTGACAGCAGGTCTAAGCCGTGCCGATCGTGACTGTTCGGCGCTTCTGGCACTGGCTCAAATCCGCTGAAGATCAGGTCTCCTCGGGTATCCGCCGTGTGGTTTAGGTTTCCGAAGCCGATTTGAGGGTGGGGGGCATAGCTATCGATCTGCTCCAAGTGGCCAAGCGAATTGGCCCGCAGCGCGAAGCCGTCGAACACGAAGATCTATCGGGGGAAAAAGTCTTACCCTGGACAGCGTCGTTAATGACGATTGAAGGGGCCATCGAGCCTGACAGCGACGTCACAGAGGAACTCTCAATGAAACCACCAATGTCGGTGTAAAAAACGGCGGATCTCGGGTAGGGGGTCCCGATCTGTGCGTGAAGGCTGATGGTAACAAGAAGTAAGGGACACAGGTGTTTACCTAGGTTCGGGCCCTCTCGATGGAGGTAAAACCCTACTTCCTGCTTGATTAATATTGATGATAGGGGTAGTACAAGAGTAGATCTACCACGAGATCGTAGAGGCTAAACCCTAGGAGCTAGCCTATGATGGTATGAATGTAATTGTGATCGGCCTTCTAAGGACCAACCTCTCCGGTTTATATAGAGATACCGGATCGCCAAGCTTGCCTTCCACGCCAAGGAAAGTCCCATCCGGACACGGGCCGAAGTCTTGAGTCTTGTATCTTCATGCTTCAATAGTCCAAACGTTATACACAGTCCGACTGTCCAGATACCCCCTAATCCAGGACTCCCTCACCCACTATGGTGGGTCCCAGCTAGCAGGGGGGTATTCATTTTTTTGTGCGTAATAAGAGGCACTTCCTTGCGTGCGAAGATATAGCTGGTGGGTCCAACCTGTCAGCGGGGGAACATTTTTTTTGCGAAATACAGAAGCCCTTCCCACACACAGTCCATGTACAGTGGGTAATAAGGGGGAACTTTCCTTGCGTGCAACCATGGACCTCATGCGTCCCAGCCGTCCGGCTCTCCACGTACAGTCCTCTTCCGACGACTCTCGTATGTTGACCACGCCGTGCCGAGCGCACTAAGGCGGTGGACGACGGTGAGGCCCCAGACTGGAACGACCCAGAGATGGAGAAGACGCGGCAGTGGAGTCGCAGACGGAGAGGAGTGGCAAACTTGACTGGTTCGGGTGCGGGGTGGGCCTACACTCGGCAGAGAATAACAGGAGGTGCGGAGTGGCGGGATAGCATGGCAGTCGGCGGGGTAGCGTTTTGATACGTATCCAATGTATCTATAATTTTTTATTGTTCCATGCTATTATATTACCCTTTTTGTATGTTTATGGGCTTTTATTTTACACATTTATATCATTTTTGGGACTAACCTACTAACCGGAGGCCCAACCCATATTGCTATTTTTTTGCCTATTTCAGTATTTCGAAGAAAAGGAATATCAAACGGAGTCCAAACGGAATGAAACCTTCGGGAGCGTAATTTTTGGAATGAACGTGATCCAGAGGACTTGGAGTGCAAGTCAAGAAGCAGCCGAGGCGGCCACGAGAGGGGAAGGCGCGCCCCCTATCTCATGGGCCCCTCGGGCGGCCACCAACGTACTTCTTCCTCCTACATAAGCCTACGTACCCCAAAAACATCCAGAGAGCCAACGAAACAGAATTTCCACCGCCCTAACCTTCTGTATCCGCGAGATCCCATCTTCGAGCCTTTGCCGGCAGTCCGCCGAAGGGGGAATCGACCACGGAGGGCTTCTACATCAACACCACAGTCCATCCGATGAGTTGTGAGTAGTTTACCACAGACCTCTGGGTCCATAGTTATTAGCTAGATGGCTTCTTCTCTCTTTTTGGATCTCACTACAATGTTCTCCCCCTCTCTTGTGGAGATCTATTCGATGTAAACTCCTTTTGCAGTGTGTTTGTCGAGATCCGATGAATTGTGGGTTTATGATCAAGTTTATCTATGAGAAATATTTGAATCTCCTCTGAATTCTTTAATGTATGATTGAGTTATCTTTGCAAGTCTCTTCGAATTATCAGTTTGGTCTGGCCTACTAGATTGATCTTTCTTGCCATGGGAGAAGTGCTTAGCTTTGAGTTCAATCTTGTGGCGTCCTTACCCAGTGACAGAAAGCGTTGCAAGGCACGTATTGTATTGATGCCATCGAGGATAAAAAGATGGGGTTTATATCATATTGCATGAGTTTATCCCTCTACATCATGTCATCTTGCTTAATGTGTTACTTTGTTCTTTATGAACTTAATACTCTAGATGCAGGCAGGAGTCGATCGATGTGTGGAGTAATAGTAGTAGATGCAGGCAGGAGTCGGTCTACTTGTTGCAGACGTGATGCCTATATACATGATCATGCCTAGATAATCTCATAATTATTCGTTTTTCTATCAATTGCTCGGCAGTAATTTGTTCACCCACCGTAATACTTATGCTATCTTGAGAGAAGCCTCTAGTGAAACCTATGGCCCCCAGGTCTATCTTTTATCATATTTGCTTTCAATCTACTTTTATTTGCATCTTTACTTTTTGCATCTATATTACTAAATACGAAAAATATATTTATCTTATCATATTATCTCTATCAGATCTCACTTTTGCAAGTGGCCATGAAGGGATTGACAACCCCTTTATTGCGTTGGTTGCGAGTTCTTTGTTTGTTTATGTAGGTGCGTGGGACTTTTGAGGAGCCTCCTACTGGATTGATACCTTGGTTCTCAAAAACTGAGGGAAATACTTACGCTTCTATTGCTGCATCACCCTTTCCTCTTCAAGGAAAACCAACACAAGCTCAAGACGTAGCAAGAAGGATTTCTGGCGCCGTTGCCGGGGAGGTCTTCACTCGAGTCAAGACATACCAAGTACCCATCACAAACCCATCTCCCTCGCATTTACATTATTTGCCATTTGCCTCTCGTTTTCCTCTCCCCCACTTCACCCTTGCCATTTTATTCGCCCTCTCTTTCCCAATCTCCTCCGCTCTTTTTCGCTTGCCTTTTTCTGTTTGCTTGTGTGTTGGATTACTTATTGCCATGGCGCAAGATAATACCAAATCGTGTGATTTCTCGAATACCAATAATAATGATTTCCTTAGTACTCTGATTGTTCCTCTTAATGATGTTGAGTCTTGTGAAATCGATACTGCTTTGCTGAATCTTGTTATGAAAGATCAATTCACCGGCCTTCCTAGCGAAGATGCCGCTACTCATCTAAACAACTTTGTCTATTTGTGTGATATGCAAAAGAAGAAAAATACGGATAATGATATTGTTAAATTGAAGTTATTTCCATTTTCACTTAGAGATCGTGTTAAAGTTTGGTTTTCGTCTTTACCTAAAAATAGTATTGATTCTTTGAACAAGTGCAAAGATGCTTTTATCTCTTAGTATTTTCCTCCCGCTAAGATCATCACTCTTAGGAATGATATTATGAATTTTAAACAACTTGATCATGAGCATGTTGCCCAATCTTGGGAAAGAATGAAATTGATGATTCGCAATTGCCCTACTCATGGTTTGAATTTATGGATGATCATACAAAAAATTTATGCCGGTTTGAACTTTGCTTCTAGAAATCTCTTAGATTCGGCCGCGGGAGGCACGTTTATGGAAATCACGTTAGGAGATGCTACAAAACTTCTTGATAATATTATGGCTAATTATTCTCAATGGCACACCGAAAGATCTTCTAGTAAAAAGGTGCATGCTATAGAAGAAATCAATGTTTTGAGTGGAAATATGGATGAACTTATGAAATTGTTTGCTACTAAAAATACTCCTCTTGATCCCAATGATATGCCTTTGTCTACTTTGATTGAGAATAATAATGAATCTATGGATGTGAATTTTGTTGGTATGAATAGTTTCGGTAATAATGCTTATAGAGGAAACTTTAATGCTAGATCGTTCCCTAGTAATTCCTCTAATAATTATGGATATTCCTACAATAATTCTTATGGTAATTTTAATAAGATGCCCTCTGATTTTGAGAATAGGGTGAAAGAATTTATGATTTCTCAAAAGAATTGTAATGCTTTGCTTGAAGAAAAATTGCTCAAAGTTGATGATTTGGCTAGGAACGTTGATAGACTTTCGCTTGATGTTGATTCTCTTAAACTTAGATCTTCTCCTCCTAAGCATGATATCAATGGGTCCCTCAAGGCAATGTGAATTTCCATTGATGAGTGCAAGGAAAGAACTGCTAGATTGCGTGCTAAGAAAGATTGCTTTGTAAAAGCGTGTTCTAGTTTCCATGAAAATAATGATGAAGATCTCAAAGTTATTGATGTGTATCCTATTAGATCTTTATTTTGCAATATGAATCTTGATAATAATGGGACTAGAGATGAGTCAACTTTACCTAGAAGGCGTCCCAAGAATTCGCAGTTTTTAGATCTTGATGCTAAGTTTGGTAAAAGTGGGATTGGAGAGGTCATGACTTTAGATAGTATTGAACCCACTATTCGGATTTCAAGGAATTTGATTATGATCACTGTTCTTTAGAAGGTTGTATTTACTTGTTGCAATCCGTTGTTAATTCTCCTCATGCTTATAGTCAAAATAAAGCTTTTACCAAACATATCGTTGATGCCTTGATGCGATCTTATGATGAAAAACTTAATTTGGAAGTTTCTATACCTAGAAAACTTAATGATGAGTGGGAACCTACTATAAAGATTATAATTAAAGATCATGAGTGTTTTTCTTTGTGTGATTTGGGTGCTAGTGTTTCCATGATTCCGAAAACTTTATGTGATATTCTAGGTTTCCATGATCTTGATGATTGCTCTTTAAATTTGCACCTTGCGGATTCCACCATTAAAAAGCCAATGGGAAGGATCAATGATGTTCTCATTGTTGCAAATAGAAATTTGGTGCCCGTAGATTTTATCGTTCTTGATATAGATTGCAATCTTTCTTGCCCTATTATTCTTGGTAGACCTTTCCTTAGAATGATTGGCGCGATTATTGATATGAAGGAAGGGAATATTAGATTCCAATTCCCATTAAAGAAAGGCATGGAGCACTTTCCAAAAAGAAAGTCAAATTACCTTATGAATCTATCATGCGAGCTACTTATGAATTTAGTGCCAAAGATGACACTACTTCGATCTATCTTCGCTTTTATGCCTAGCTAGGGGCGTTTTACGATAGTGCTAGTTGGGAGGCAACCCAGTTTTATTTGTGTTTTTTGTTTTTGTTCCTGTTTAGTAATAAATCTTGCATCCACCTTCTGTTTAGATGTGTTTTTATCTTTTAATTAGTGTTTGTGCCAAGTAGAACCTATAGAATAACCTATGATGATAGTTGATTTGATTCTGCTGAAAAACAGAAACTTTGCACGCACGAATTTAGTTTTGTTAAATCGCAGAAAGGTGCTTCTGCGTGGTTTCTTTTTGCTGCTGATCAATAGAGTAATTTTCCAGGACTTCCTATTTTGGTACGATTGTTAGAGTTCCAGAAGTTTGCGTTAGTTACATATTGCTACAGACTGTTCTGTTTTTGACAGATTCTGTTTTTCGTGTGTTGTTTGCTTATTTTGATGCACCTATGGCTAGTAAAATAGTTTATAAACATAGATAAGTTGGAATATAGTAGGTTTAACACCAAATTAAATAAAGAATGAGTTCATTACAGTACCTTATGTGGTGGTTTTTGTTTTCTTTCACTAACGGAGCTTGTAAGATTTCCTGTTGAGTTTTGTGTTGTGAAGTTTTCAAGTTTTGGGTAAAGCTTTGATGGACTATGGAATAAGGAGTGGCAAAATCCTAAGCTTGGGGATGCCCATGGCACCCCAAGATATTCAATAATAGGAAAAAGCCTAAGCTTGGGGATGCCCCGGGAAGGCATCCCCTCTTTCGTCTTCGTTCATTGGTAACTTTACTTGGAGCTATATTTTTATTCGCCACATGATATGTGTTTTGCTTGGAGCTTCGTGTATTATATTAGTCTTTTATTTTTAGTTTACCACAATCATCCTTGCTGTACACACCTTTTGGGAGAAGCCTATTTGATTATAATTTGCTAGAATACTCTATCTGCTTCACTTATATCTTTTGAGCTTGATAGTTTTTACTCTAGCGCTTCACTTATATATTTTAGAGCACGGCGGTGACTTATTTTTGTAGAAATTGCTAGTATCTCATGCTTCACTTATATTATTTTGAGACTCTTTTAGAACAGCATGGTATTTTCTATGGTTATAAAATTGGTCCTAGAATGGTAGGCATCCAAGTTGGGTATAATAAAAACTATCATAGAAAGTGAATTGGATGCTATGATCGATTTGATACTTGTTAATTGTTTTGAGATATGGAGGTAGTGATATTAAAGTCATGCTAGTTGGGTAATTATGAATTTAAAGAATGCTTTTGTTAAAGTTAGCAAGTCCCGTAGCATGCGCGTATGGTTAAAGTTGTGTGACAAATTTGAAACATGAAGTGTACCTGGCTTGTGCATCCTTATGAGTGGCGGTCGGGGACGAGCGATGGTCTTTTCCTACCAATATATCCCCCTAGGAGCATGCGCGTGGTGCTTGATTTTTGATGACTTCTAAATTTTTGCAATAAGTATATGAGTTCTTTTGACTAATGTTGAGTCCATGGATTATACGCACTTTTTCCTTCCCGCCATTGCTAGCCTCTTCGGTACCGTGCATTTCCCTTTCTCACCTTGAGAGTTGGTGAAAACTTCGCCGGTGCATCCAAACCCCGTGATACGATACGCTCTATCACACATAAACCTCCTTATATCTTGCTCAAAACAGCCACCATACCTACCTATTATGGCATTTCCATAGCCATTCCGAGATATATTGCCATGCAACTTTCCACTGTTCCGTTCATCATCATCATGACATACTTTACTTTTGTCATATTGCCATTGCATGATCATGTAGTTGACATCGTATTTGTGGTAAAGCCACCATGCATAATTTTTCATACATGTCACTCTTGATTCATTGCACCATCCCGGTACACCGCCGGAGGCATTCATATAGAGTCATATCTTGTTCTAGTTTCGAGTTCTAATTCATATGTTGTAATCAATGAAAGTGTGATGATCATCATTATTAGAGAATTTCCCAAAAAGAAAAAAAAGAAAAAAAGGGGAAAGGCCAAAAGAAAAAAAAGAACGGCACAAAAAAAGGGCAATGTTACTATCTCTTTTTCCACACTTGTGCTTCAAAGTAGCACCTTGTTCTTCATGTAGTGAGTCTCATATATTGTGCTTCAAAGTAGCACCATGTTTTTCATATAGTGAGTCTCATAGGTTGTATTTTTCATACTAGTGGGAATTTTTCATTATAGAACTTGGCTTGTATATTCCTACAATGGGCTTCCTCAAATGCCCTAGGTCTTCGTGAGCAAGCAAGTTGGATGCACACCCATTAGTTTTCTTTTGTTGAGCATTCATTTATAGCTCTAGTGCATCCGTTGCATGGAAATCCCTACTCCTCATGTTGACATCAATTGATGGGCATGTCCATAGCCCGTTGATTATCCTCGTCAATGTGAGACTTTCTCCTTTTTGTCATCTCCACACAATCCCCATCATCATATTCTATTCCACCCATAGTGCAATATCCATGGCTCACGCTCATGTATTGCGTGAAGGTTGAAAAAGTTTGAGATTATTTAAGTACGAAACAATTGCTTGGCTTGTCATAGGGGGTATAGAAGTTGGGAACATCTTTGTGTGACGAAAATGAAGCATAGCCTAACTATATGATTTTGTAGGGATGAACTTTCTTTTGCCATGTTATTTTGAGAAGACATGATTACTTTGATTAGTATGCTTGAAGTGTTTCTATTTATTTTATCAATATGAACTTTTATTTTGGATCATTTGGATCTAAACATTCATGCCACAATAAAGAAAATTACATTGAGAATTATGCTAGGTAGCATTCCACATCAAAAATTCTGTTTTTATCATTTACTTACTCGAGGACGAGCAGGAATTAAGCTTGGGGATGCTTCATACGTCTCCAACGTATCTATAATTTTTGATTGTTCCATGCTATTATATTACCCTTTTTGGATGTTTATGGGCTTTATTTTACACATTTATATCATTTTTTGGACTAACCTACTAACCAGAGGCCCAGCCCGTATTGCTGTTTTTTTGCCTATTTCAGTATTTCAAAGAAAAGGAATATCAAACGGAGTCCAAACGGAATGAAACCTTCGGGAGCGTGACTTTTGGAATGAACGTGATCCAGCGGACTTGGAGTGCAAGTCAAGAAGCAGCCGAGGCGGCCACAAGAGGGGAGGGCGCACCCCGTGCACAACCCTACAGGGCGCGCCCCCCTATGTCGTGGGCCCCTCGGGCGGCCACCGACGTACTTCTTCCTCCTATATAAGCCTACGTACCCCGAAAACATCCAGAGAGCCAACTAAACATAATTTCCACTGCCGTAACCTTCTGTATCCACGAGATCCCATCATGGAGCCTTCGTTGGCACTCTGCCGGAGGGGGAATCGACCACGAAAGGCTTCTACATCAACACCATAGCCCCTCCGATGAGTTGTGAGTAGTTTACCATAGACCTTTGGGTCCATAGTTATTAGCTAGATGGCTTATTCTTTCTTTTTGGATCTCAATACAATGTTCTCCCCCTCTCTTGTGGAGATCTATTCGATGTAAACTCTTTTTGCGGTGTGTTTGTCGAGATCGGATGAATTGTGGGTTTATGATCAAGTTTATCTATGAGAAATATTTGAATCTCCTCTGAATTCTTTTATGTATGATTGAGTTAACTTTGCAAGTCTCTTTGAATTATCAGTTTGGTTTGGCCTACTAGATTGATCTTTCTTGCCATGGGAGAAGTGCTTAGCTTTGGGTTCAATTCTGCGGTGTCCTTACCCAGTGATAGAAAGGGTTGCAAGGCACATATTGTATTGTTGCCATCGAGGATAAAAGGATGGGGTTTATATCATATTGCATGAGTTTATCCCTCTACATCATGTCATCTTGCTTAATGCGTTACTCTGTTCTTTATGAACTTAATACTCTAGATGCAGGTAGGAGTCGGTTGATGTGTGGAGTAATAGTAGTAGATGCAGGCAGGAGTCGGTCTACTTGTTGCGGACGTGATGCCTATATACATGATCATGCCTAGATAATCTCATAACTATTCGCTTTTCTATCAATTGCTCGACAGTAATTTGTTTAGCCACCGTAATACTTAAGCTCTCTTGAGTGAAGCCTCTAGTGAAACCTATGGCCCCCGGGTCTATCTTTTATCATATTTGTTTTCAATATACTTTTATTTGCATCTTTACTTTTTGCATCTATATTATAAAATACCAAAAATATATTTATCTTATCATATTATCTCTATCAGATCTCACTTTCGCAAGTGGCCGTGACGGGATTGACAACCCCTTTATTGCGTTGGTTGCGAGTTCTTTGTTTGTTTGTGTAGGTGCGTGGGACTTTGAGGAGCCTCCTACTGGATTGATACCTTGGTTCTCAAAAACTGAGGGAAATACTTACGCTAGTATTGCTGCATCACCCTTTCCTATTCAAGGAAAACCAACGCAAGCTCAAGACGTAGCATGTTTCGCTGAGGAGCACAAAACAACGCCGCTGGTCGCCGAAGGCTGGAGCAGGAGATTCTGGCAGTGATGGGGGAAGAAGACGAGAGATTGAAGAAGAATGTCGGCCATTGGATTTATATCCAACGCCTTCTTAGGCTTCGACCTACTGGCCCACATGTCAGCCAGTCCATTTGTTTTTTAGTCCATTTTGTGGGCTGGGCGAAACAATGATGTAGCATCTATGCAGCCCGTTTAAATCCCATTTGCATTTTTCTTGAAATCCGCGGACTTGCTGGGCTGGGTGAAAATATCATCTTGGGCTAGACGGAAAAATGTTATAAAAACATAAACACATGATTGCACGTCTATTACTGCATTGGTCAGTAAAGTCTTTGCAAGCTTATGTACACAATCACTAGGAGTTAACTTGCCAAGTTATATATAAACAATTACTATTATTATTATTATTTTGTAAGAACTTTCAACTTACGAAATAAAATATCATTTAAATTTGATGAGTTAATAGTACGTGGGATATTATTATTTTTTAGGCTAGACGTGGGACACTTGAGTTGGTTCTAGGGAAAAGTACTGGGAGAAAACTCAGTTTACATCGAAAAAGAAAGTGGGAGAAAATTCAGAGACTTGCTGGGTCCACCTGAGGAGGGGAATATGTTGGGAGGAAGGAAATTCAAAGCACGGCAGCCGAGTGAACTAGTTTTTTTAACGGACAAGTCAACTAGTTACATACATAAGCAAATAGCCACTAAAAAGCAATCATGTTAATGGGTTCTTAAAAGAAATATTTCAGATAAAACAGATAATTACGACATATAGGCTAATGCATGAAACACTCAGATGATAAAGGTGCTATAAACAGATAAAGTACAACATCTAGACCTACCTGGCACGCTTGATCATGACACTGCGGCTGTCCGTGTACTCGTCGGTTACGGGAAGCAGACACACCCTCATGTCCAAGATCTGCCTGTTAAAAGTGCGTTATATCGACTAGAGGGGGGTGAATAGGCGATTTTTATGAATTCTCCACTCAGGAATTTGCTGGTGAGGAAATTCCTAAATGAAGAATTACTAGCAGCGGAATAAGTACTCAGAAGTAAACATAACAGAACACAAGCACAGTCATCATGATGAAATGAAGACAAGCACAGAGTACAGAAATCGTAAACACAGGATAACACAAGAAAGAAGACAGACAGACTGAAGAAATTGAACTGAGGAAATTGAGAAAATCCTCAGTCAAAGTGTTCAAACAGATATGAACAGGCACACAACAACAGACATGAGGAAATGAAAGAGTTGAGGAAATAGAACCAGTTAGCTTGGTGAAGACAATGATTTGGTAGACCAGCTCCAACTGCTGCTCAATTGTACATCTGGTTGGAGCAGCTGAGTATTTAAACTCGAGGACACCCAGTCCTGGACACACAGTCCTCACCGTATTCTCCTTGAGCTAAGGTCACACAGACCTCGCCCAATCACTCGTGGTAAGTCTTCAGGTGACTTCCGAACCTTCACAAACTCGGTTACTCAGTGTCGGGGAAGCTGATCCATGAACACCTATGGGGCCGGCGGACCGAGCCCCTTTCGGTTCGGCGGGGGGCAGAGATCGCACGAAGAGCGGATCGAGGCAAAGCACACGAGCAGTTTACCCAGCTTCGGAGCTCTCCGGAGAGATAACACTCCTACTGCTGCATGTCTGAGTGTATTGAGTTCTTGCTCGAGAGCGCTGAGTGCTACAATACACGCAAGCTGCTAACGAGACCGAGCGTGAGTGTTTTTCTGCCTTCGAACCCCCCTCCTACATTGCGCATGGGCCTCCTTTTATACGCTCAAGGGGTCTCCGACAGATGGCAACGTAGGCAAGGGCAAAAATGGAAAAGGAATTGCGGTTGGTACAACTACGTGTACAGTGTATCCTACCTAACCCTGACGGCAGGGGACAAAGGCATTAAATGCCCGTTTGCAGCGCCCAAATAGTGCAAAAAGGACCGTCAGGGATGCCACCGCTTGCCACGATGGCAATCTTGTCAGCGTCGCTTGCCACCGCGCACCGCTGGCCGCACAGCCTCTTGCCACACGCGCCTGGAAAGGTCCCAGGGTGACACGTTGGTGGATGTGCTGGAGCACGGGTACAGAGTGGTAGTTTGCCGCGGCAAGCGCCTTGCCGCGGTCGTTGTCTTGTCGCGTCCGGAAGCTTGTCGCTCACCGGGCCTTGCCGGGACGCGTGGCGCGTCGCGGCAAGTTCCTTGAGATGCCTTGGTTGGCCTTCCCGGCAAGCTCCTCTTGCCGGGGCCTTGTCTCCTTGGCTTGAATACTTTGTTCTTGAATGGCTCCAAAGGAACTACGAAGGACCTTGGTGGTCACCCGGCAAGCCTTGCCGCGGTGTGCTGCAACTACCCGTGCACAAGTTCGGGATACTAGGGTACCCCTACTCTAGTACACCGACAGGAGCCCCCGGGCCTGGGCCACACACGGCGCCGAGCGCTGTTGGGCCAGGCCCAAAACAGGGCACGGGCACGCGCGGCCTGGGTTACGCCGTATCTCACTCCGTATCCACCGCGCCCTCCCCGAACGGCACGCGTTGAATGCGGTGTCATGGGGGAGATCGTGGGTGGTTTCTTTATACGGAAAGATGGAACGCCCGCCCCCTCCCTCTTTATAAGCAGGGGAAACAGGGGCAGTTCGCCCATCTCGCCAGTTGCTACTCCAATCTCAGAAATCTCCGCCACTCCCCCCTTCTTCCCAAAGATGAAAAGAGAGCAGCGCTCCGCCCCCATCGCCACCAGCATCACAAACACCGCCGATCTCCCCCACCACCTTCACCATGGCTCCGAAAGCCGAGAAGGGGAAGGTCGTGAAGTCGGCTGAGGCGTAGCGGCTCGCGGCGCTGCGGAAGGAGCGGGCAATCTTCCCCCCCCCCAGCTCGCGGCGAAAGAGCTGAGGGAGTACTACTACCTCTTCTGGTCAACGGAGACGCGAGCGCATCTGCGTACGAAGGTACTCCCGGCTGCCGCTTCGGAACTGGCTCCGAATGGCTACCCTTTCTTCGCGCTGTTCTTCTACTGCGGGCACTGCCTGCCTTTCTCTGAATTTTTCTGCGATATCATGAACACCTACGGGTTCCGCCTCCTTGACTTCACCCCCAATGCTGTTCTGACCATGGCAGTTTTCGCACATCTCTGCGAAAACTTTGTCGGAGTCCATCCAAATGTAGCTCTTTTCTGCCACTTCTTTATGCCCCGAGTTGAGAGAGGGGAGCCTTTATCTGGCGGAATTGCCTGGATCTTGAGAGCTGGCAAGAAGGAAGCTTATCTGGAGGGAGAGCTCCGCAACAAGTGGGACGAATGGAGAGCAGAATGGTGCTGGATTGTCGAGGAGAACCCGCAGCCATTCAACGCCCAGCGCCAAGCCCCAATAGCGCGCGGCAACGATTGGAGCAATGTGGCCCCGGAAGACGATAGGCTGAAGATTGCCGTCACCCGGATCCTACGCCTCAGGCTTGCCGGGCTCACCGTAGGCGCCGTTGGCGCAGATTTTCTTCGCTGCCGCATCGCCCCCCTGCAAGAGAGGAGGAGACCTGCCTGGGAGTTCCAAAACTCGGCGGATATCATGAGGCTGCGCCCGGGCCTCAACTTCAACTTCACTGTCCTGGAACTGGACGGGATGATCCTGGAGCTGTTCAAGCGCGATCCTCAGCATCTCGAAGCGTTCATGTTGCCGAGGGGTGTCGTTCCGCTGTGTAACAACTCCTCGCTCGACCGCATCCGTGCAATGATGCCGCTGTGCGATTTGCATGGAATTGTCCCAACCTGGCAAGAGCCTGCGGACGACGTCGTGCGGGATTTCTTTGACGGCTTGGTAGAAGTGCCGGTCTGCTCCGATGAACAGAAGAGCCTTACTCGCGACACCACCGATGCGGAGATGCAGCACATCGCCACTAGGCTGGAAGAGGCGACGGCAGCAGCTGCCGCGGGCGAGTTTGGATTCACTGTGGAGGAGGCAGAGGCAGCAGAGGCGGCAAGCCTTGTTGAGCGAGAGGAGCTTGCCGGCGAGAAAGAGCTTGTCGGGCCTGAAGCCGAGTCGAGCGAGCCCGCCGAGGGCGCAAGCGACTCGTTGAAGATCGGCTCCTCCTCCTCCCCATCTTCAACCAGCTCGCCGCAAGCGGAGCCCCCAGCTCCACCAAGAAGGCGTCTCCGCAAGGCCGGGGACATAGCGGGGCGGCAAACGAGTCAACAGCTGCCGTGCCGTGCGACACGCTCTACCGCGGCAAGCACTGTTGCCGCGGGAGCGCCTCACGCCGCTGCGGCAACTGGAGCGGGGTCTTCCCGGTCCACCGCTACTCCTCCTGCCAAGCGGACAAGGGAACCTACTCCTCCGCCTCGTCGCACCGGAGGCGAGCCGGACTTCGATCTCTCCGCGCTCAGCTCCGACGAGGAAGAAGAAGAGTAAGATTCTTTGCTGTACTTGTAGTTCTTCAATTCTTGAAGTTTTGTCTTGTGTCTGATTTGCTTTACTCCGAACCCATTCCTTTTCAGGACTCTGGCCCAGACTGCAGATCCTAGTACAGGTAATCCTCTTGCTTGAAAACTTCCCTTGGGTTCTTCTTCTTCTGATTTTCTTTTTTGGATATTTGCCTGACTTTTCTCTTTTTTCCGTTCTTCAGATCCATCTGCCACGGAACCGATGGAAACCGAGGTCGCCGGTGAGGAGAACGCGCGCAGCAATACCGACGACGCCGTTGCCACCGAAGGAGAAGCCGGCGCTGATGATCCCGCCGGCGAAGAGGCCGCCAAAGCTGCCGCCGCAGAAGCTGGCGAGGGATCCGGCGATCGCACTGACGGCCCCAAGGCCACAGGAGCGTCAGGCGCTACGCCGACCGCCGATCCCTCCGCCGCTGCTGCAGTGCCAGGCTCCGAAGAGCCCCAGCCCGGCGCCTATTTGAAGGCCGGCAATGGCATCTTCATCAAGCTCCCCTGGGCGTCAAGCTCCAGGGCGCCGGTCGAAGGAGAGGTCTTGGATGGAGAGGTGCTCGCCTCCGCTGGGCTGACGCTGGTCGACGTGCCAAGCAGCAGCAGCGACGAGTCTGAGGAGGAGCGGCTGCTGCGGAAGCTGTTATCGCTTTACTGCGCCCGACAGGCCAAGCTGGAATCCTGAGAATCGCTTGTCATGAAGGTGGGAGTGGACATCGAGAAGCGCGTGGAGGAGCTCTGGGGTCTCAGGCAGGAAGCTCTCCGATCCTTGGCAGAGGAGCGGGAGCAAGTCGCCGAGGAGCGGAAAGCCTTCCTCCTCGAGAAGGCTGAAGTTGAAGAGCAACAGCGGCTCGCTGCCGAGAAGCTATCTGCGCAGGAAGGCGAGTTGGCGCAGCGCAAGGTCAACCTTGATAGCCATGAGGAGGAGCTTGCCGCGCGCGAGCAAGCAATTGGCGGGGCTCTCAAGGAAGCAGAGGATGCTGCCGTAGCTGCCGAGGCCGCCAAGAAGGAGCTGGAGACGAAGATGGCGCAGCTGCAGGCCGATCTCAAGGCGAGCGGCGAGGAGCTTGCCGCGCTCAAGCGTGAGCGCGAGAAGGACGCCGCCGCTCATGGCGAGCTGCAGGGTCGTCTCGCTAAGAGGAGCAAGGAGCTTAGCGCCGCCAAGGATTCCAACGCAGATCTTGAGTTGAAGCTGGCTACTTTGACCAAGACGCTGGACGGCGCGAGGGAGCAGGAGGTGGCCTTGAAGGAGAAGATCAAGGCCGACGAGGCGCTGCTGGAGAGTGCTGCTGCCGCCTAGAATGCTTTTTAGGGAGACTGTGGAGCACTGGACCGAGGGTCTCGTGAATGTTGCCGCAACCATCGACGGGGAGCTGGCGCAGCTGGGGATGGAGGATCTCGGGTACCCCTCCGATGAGCACCTCCAACCCAGCGCCAAGCTCAGCCTGTTCTTCAAGGGCATGGCGACGGCCCTCCAGCGACTTCGGGAGAAGATCCCAAAGCAGCTGGCCGACGAGTCGCGCAAGATCTGCGCGGGAGCTCTTCAAAAGGTCCTGGTGAAGGTGGCCTTCCGCAACCCAAGCCTCAACCTCACCAACGTCCTCAGGTCCCTGCCGCCGGATGCTGATCTGGAAGCGCTCAAGGCCCTTGTCGCACCCATTGTGGACAAGGTGAGCGGGATCAAGAGGGTTGAGGGCGATCGCGTAGATTAGGCCGCCCGTTTTCTCTTTTTCTTTGTCACTGCTGGTCATGTCATGAGAACAATCTGTTAGAGCTGCGGCAAGCTATCTTGTAATATAACTCTATTTTGGGTAGAGATTGCTGTGTTATTTCCTTTACTTGATTCCTTCCTTTGTATGTTTTTGCCCTACGCTTTTAGGGAACTTGTCGGCGCAGGCACCTTAGTCGCGAGCGCTGAGTGCGGGACGTCAGCAGCCTGCTGGCGGTGCCGCTACCGACAAGAAACCTTGTCGCAACTAGTCGCGGCTCACTTAAGTTGTTGAGCGGACTCGAAACAAAGTAAGGGCGCAACTAGCTACGAGTTGGTTCCTCCGCGCACAGGGTTTCCATACAAAGTACGGTCGTTCGAGGAAGATAACTTAAAAATTTAAAACTGATTGCTCAAACTTTGGCAACTTAGCTTTTCTGTCGTTTGCTTTCCGGTAAGGCGAAACTTCCTTGAACGATGCCTAGTCCACACCATTATCTTCTCCTTTCCCCCCGGCAAACTTGTGTGCGAGGGAACCTTCCTTTCCTTTTTGAGAAAAAAGAAAGAAGAGAAAATAAAGATATGGAGCCTTACGGCTCGTTATTGCTTACCGGGGGCAGGTGCTGCACAAAGTCTCAGATAACGCATGCAAAGTAAAAAGCATGAAATTGACAAGATGTGCGGAGCACATGAGCTTTACTTATGCACGGGGTCTACGCCCGGCTTCGTACAAAGGATTACATGCAACATCGGCAAGACTTGTACAAAAGGTGGTTGCCGGAACAGGTTCCAGCAACCGCGCCTTACGGGTAAAACTTACGGAGATGCTCAATGTTCTAGGAGTTTCTCACCGGAATGCCATCTTCGGTCTCAAGGCCGACAGCACCAGGCCTAGTGACTCGTTTCACCCGGTAAGGGCCTTCCCATTTCGGCGTCAATTGTTAGAATTCTTGGCGGACTGACGCGCCGAAGAACAAGGTCGCCTTCCTCGAGACTTCTGGCATTAACTTTGCGGCTATGGTAGCGGCGCAAAGCTTGCTGGTATCGAGCAGCTCGTACAGCAGCCTGAAGACGGTCTTCCTCAAGGAGCAGCGCGTCATCTTGTCGCAACTGCTCTTGCTCAAGCTCATCATAAGCGAGCACTCGAGGTGACCCGTATACGAGTTCCATGGGGAGAACTGCTTCCACTCCATAGACTAGAGAGAAAGGTGTCTGGCCAGTGGCTCGATTTGGCGTCGTCCTGATCGACCAAAGAACCACCGGCAGCTCCTCAATCCAGTTCTTTCCGCACTTGTGCAGCCTGTCGAAAGTCCTGGTCTTGAGCCCGCGCAGCACTTCAGCATTCGCCCTCTCCGCTTGACCGTTGCTTCTCGGATGAGCAACAGAAGCGAAGCAGACCTTGGCGCCAAGATCTTGGACGTACTGCATGAAGGTGCGGCTCGTGAATTGCGTGCCGTTGTCGGTGATGATCCTGTTAGGGATCCCGAAGCGGCAAACAATCGACCTGAAGAACTTGACTGCTGACTGTGCTGTCACCTTCCTCACTGCTTCCACTTCCGGCCACTTTGTGAACTTGTCGATTGCAACGTACAAGTACTCAAAGCCCCCGACAGCTCGGGGAAAGGGGCCGAGGATGTCGAGCCGCCAGACCGAAAATGGCCAGGATAAAGGGATCTTCTGGAGGGCTTGAGCTGGCTGGTGTATCTGCTTGGAATGGAACTGGCACGCTTCACACTTGGTTACTTGTGCAGTTGCATCCTGGAGGGCTGTCGGCCAAAAGAAACCTTGCCGGAACGCTTTGCCGGCAAGTGCTCTTGCGCCAATGTGGTGGCCACATATGCCTCCATGTATCTCTGCCAACAGCTTTTGTCCGTCTTCCCGGTGAATACACTTCAATTTCACACCGTTGAGTCTTCTTCTGTACAGTGTGTTGTCGACAAACTGGTACATACTTGACTGCCGGGCTACTCTTTCCGCTTCTTCTTGCTCTTCGGGAAGTTCTCCTGTCTGAAGGAAACGGACAATCTGCTGTGCCCATGCTGGAGCTTGCGGCTCGACAATAAGGACTAAAGGCACATCTGCTGCTGCGGGAACATCTGCTTCTACGGCGAGAACCTGCGGCTCAGCCGGAGCTTGACGTTCCCCGACAAGCTTGCCGGAGCAAAACTTGTCGGGAGCGTCTGCTTCAACGGAACAAACCCTAGGGCTTGCCGGAGCAGACTGCTCCCCAGCACTCTTGGTGTTGATTTTGAGGACCTTCTTGGCGGCGGCTTCGGGGAGCTCTGCCGGAAAAGAGTCACCAGAAATCAACTTCCTCTTCTTGCTCTGTCCAATTGATGGCGTTACAGATGGTTGAGTCAGCTTGAGCACAAAGATCCTTGGTTCCACAGGTAACTTAAGCGCGGCGCACTTTGACGGACCATCGGTAATGTCGTTCTGAGCTCTTGGAACATGTTCCATCTGTAGGCCGTCAAAGTGCTCTTCTAGCTTTCTCACTTCATCAACGTATGCTTCCATCAACGGACTCTGATAATTCTTGTTCACTTGACGGACGACAAGCTGTGAGTCACCCCTGACAATGAGCTTCTTGATCCCAAGGTCTGCTGCGATCCTGCGACCGGCAAGCGAACCTTCATACTCTGTGGTATTGTTCGTTGCTTCCTCCTTGGGGAAATGCATCTGGACTACGTACTTGAGGTGCTCTCCGGTGGGTGCAACAAGTAGCACGCCTGCACCAACACCTTGCAGCGAGAAGGCACCATCAAAGTACATCAGCCACTCTTTGCTTGCTTCCTTGACGGGGATGCTCGTTTCTGGAATTTCTTCATCTTGTGTTGGCGTCCATTCTGCTATGAACTCTGCCAATGCTCTACTTTGGATAGTTGAAGTGCTTTCAAACTTGAGGCCAAAGCTTGACAGTTCCAGTGCCCACTCGACAATCCTACCTGTTGCTTCTGGATTTTGCAGTATCCTCTTCAGGGGAAAACGAGTGACGACTGTGATCTCATGTGCTTGGAAGTAATGGCGCAGCTTTCTCGAGGCCATGAGAAGGCCGAAAAGCAATATCTGCACACCAGAGTACCTTGACCTAGCCCCCTGCAGAAGGGAACTGACAAAGTAAACTGGGCGCTGCACCATTCTTTTCTGCATCTTCTCACGCTCCTGCACAGATCCATCTTTGTTGGGACCAGAGCTTGCTGGTGAAGTCTCCTGCTTGTCGCTGGATGCATCTGCCATGATTGCTGGCTCATCATCCGCCTCCCTCTCCGCTACTAACGCAGCACTAACCACTTGATTGGTTGCCGCTATATATAGCAGCAACTTCTCTTGTGGCTTAGGTGCGACAAGTGTTGGAGTGGAGGACAGGTATCTCTTCAAGTCCTGCAGCGCAGCCTCCGCCTCCGGAGTCCATTTCATTGGACCTGCCTTTTTCAATATTTTGAAAAACGGCAGGGCACGCTCAGCAGATCTAGAGATAAACCTGCTGCGAGCAGCTATGCAACCGGCAAGTCTTCGTACATCCTTGACGCGCTTTGGTGCTTCAATCTGCTCAATGGCCTTGATCTTGTCGGGATTGGCTTCAATTCCCCGCTGAGACACGAAGAACCCGAGAAGTTTGCCGGAGGAGACTCCAAACACACACTTCTCGGGGTTAAGCTTGAGGATGATCTTGCGCAGATTTGCAAAGGTTTCGTCTAAATCTTGAATCAGAGTCGCCTTGTCCTTGCTCTTGACCACTATGTCATCCATGTAGGCTTCCACATTTCTGTGTATTTGTGGCTCAAAAGCGTCATGGACTACCCTTGCAAATGTTGAACCCGCATTCTTTAAACCGAAAGGCATCCGTACGAAACAGTATGTGCCACATGGGGTGATGAATGCGGTCTTCTCCTCATCCTCTTCTACCATGAAGATCTGATGGTATCCTGAGTATGCATCAAGAAATGAAAGCAAGTCACATCCGGCCGTGGAGTCAACAATCTGGTCGATGCGCGGCAAGGGAAATGGGTCTTTGGGGCAAGCTTTATTAACATCGGTAAAATCGATACAAAGCCTCCATTTCCCGTTTGCCTTGTGCACGACTACAGGGTTGGACAACCACGTAGGATGGAGCACTCCTCTGACAAGGCCTGCTGCTTCCAATTTCTTGATTTCTTCTGCGATGAATTCTTGGCGCTCCACTGCCTGTTTGCTGACTTTCTGCTTGACGGGCCGCGCATGAGGACAGACGGCAAGATGGTGCTCGATTACTTTCCTGGGAACTCTGGGGATGTCAGACGGTTGCCACGCAAACACGTCGACGTTCGCCCGCAGGAAAGCAACGAGCGCACTTTCCTATTTAGGGTCAAGAGTGGCACTGATGGTGAAGGTACCACCAGTGCCATCCTCCTTGGCGGACACCTTCTTGGTCTCTGGTGGAGCCGCCATTGTCTTCTTACACTTGCCGGTGGAGCTCGATGGTGCGTCCTCGACGGTAGCGCAGCACTTCGAAGAGGTGCGCTTGCCGGAGTGGGCATCAGAACTCTTGCCGGACTTGGTCTTCTTCTTCGCCCCGGGAGCTTCAACGGCAAGTGACCTGCGATCTGCTGCGGCTGCTGCTTCCCGGTACATCTTGTCGGCGCAGATAAGAGCATCCTTCTTGTCGCCAGGGACAGAGATGACACTTATCGGGCCTGGCATTTTCAGCATGCTGTATGCATAGTGAGAGGCTGCCATGAATTTGGCGAGTGCTGGACGGCCGAGTATCCCATTGTAAGGCAATGGAAAGTCAGCAACGTCAAAAGTGACCCTCTCAGTCCTGAAGTTCAACTCGCTGCCAAATGTCACCGGCAACATGATCTTTCCCTTCGGCTTGCTCCTTCCCGGATTGATTCCTTGGAATGTGCCGGTCTCTTCGAGCTCGCCATCAGGGATCTGGAGTTTCTGGAGTACCGCGGAGGAGATCAGGTTCAAGCCAGCCCCACCGTCAACTAGCATCTTAGTGACCTTGAGGTTGCGGATAGTTGGCGAAACCAACATCGGCAAGCACCCGACCGCAATTATGCGATCAGGGTGTTCCTCAATATCAAAGACGATAGGCATGCTGGACCATTTCAGAGGCTTGCGTGATTCGATGGGTGGTTCTGCTGCATTGACTTCCCGCACCCACTGCTTGAGCTGGCGGTGTGAAGTATGTAGAGAAGCACCGCCGTCAACACACATGACCTCTGTGGCTTTCTGGAACTCCTGCTCATCGGTCTCGTCATCATCCATATCTTCATCGTCGTCGTCATCTTCATCCTTTTCGCGGCCGCGGGGAGGCCTATCTCCTTGCCGCTGCTTGGCCTTGCCGCGGCGTCCTCCCCGGCCGGGGTGTTTTTTTCCAGCTCCTCCAGCACCTTCCTGGGCTTTCTCCTTGTCGTGTCGCTCGTATTCAGCCTTTTGCTGCTCGACAAGCTGCTCGACCTTCTTGCAGCTCTGGAGGTCATGGTCCTTGGTGCGGTGGATCTTGCAGTATTGCTTATTGGTGTCGTCCTGCTTGTCGGCGACCGCCACAGCCTGGTAGTTGGTGCCTGCGGCAATCTCCTTGCCAGAGCTACCAGCTTTTGCTTTCTTGGCGCCACCTCCGTTGCCGGACTGCTCAACGACTAGCACATCTCTGCTTTTCTTCTTCCTGTTGTTCCGCCGCCGGTTTCCCTTTGCCGGGGCAGTCTCCTCACTATCAGATCCTCCTGCTCCTGTATTCTCTCCAGGGAGTTTCCTCCCTTCCTCAGCACGTGCACACTTGTCGGCCAGGGCATATAGCTCACTGACGTCTCTGATCTTGCACATCGCCATCTCCTTCCGCATCATGCGGTTTCGCACATTCTGATGGAACGCGCTGATTACCGTGGCAGGGTGGACATCTGGGATGTTGTGCCGTACGTGGCTGAATCTCTGAATGTACTTGCGCAGGGGCTCTCCTTCCTTCTGGGCGAGCAGATGAAGGTCGCTCTCTTGGCCATGAGGCTTGTGGCCGCCTGTAAAGGCGCCGACAAACTGATGGCATAGGTCTGCCCAGGAGGATATTGAGTTGTCCGGCAAGTGCATGAGCCAGGATCTGACATTGGGCTTGAGCACCAGCGGGAAGTAGTTGGCTAGGATCTTGTCGTCCCGCCCCCCGGCAGCTTGCACCGCGATGGTGTAGATGCTGAGGAACTCCGACGGATGCGACTTGCCCTCGTACTTCTCTGGTACGTCTGGCTTGAAATTCTTCGTGCTGGGCCACTGGACTTGCCGCAGCTCACGAGTGAAGCAGGGCAACCTACCATGTACGGCAAGTCGCCTGGTTCCCCTGGCGCATGCATGTCGACAGAGGGCCCAGCACGCTGGTCCGATTGACGCAGCGCTTCTCTTCGGCGCTCGATGCGAGTACGAGCGTCTTCTTGCTGTCGTTCATGAAGAACTTGGCGCTGATCGCGATGAGCTCGCGGATCTGATGATGCGGTGGAGTCGCTGTCGAGGTGGATCTGGCGAGTTGGCGATCTTGGCCTTCGGGGTGGAGAGTGCATGGTGGTTGCACCCCCACCGGTTCCGTCGCCATCGGCTCGCACCTGGCAGTCCTGCCGCGGCAGCGATGTACTCCGCTACCGCGGAATGCCACCGTTGGCGAAGCCGATGAGACTCTGAATGGTGGCCCTCCATCCGTCGATCTTGTCTGCCGTTGGAGGGTAATCCAGGAGCAGTTGAGCTCGCGCCAAAGCTTCTGCTGGAGTGGTGGGCGGCAGTGGCGAACGGTGCGAGGAGCGGGATATGCTCGGACTTCTAACTATGTTAGAGGGAGCAGTATCCCGTCCAGGCGACCGTGTCTCGCTCGTGCTAGAATGTTGGCGCGCATGCTGGTCGTGAGCACCCCGAGATACACCAGCTCGATCTTGGTCGAACAAACGTATGGCACTGCGAATACCATGACGCTGTCGGTCCTGTGCCTCCTGTGATGGGCGCGGAACATGTACGGACGCCGAGGTCTGCACAGCCTTGTCCTTGGACCTGGCAGCACCGTGAGCTCCCTCGTCGATGTCCGTTCTTCCGCCGGCGTCTACCCCACCACTCGTTTGCTCCGGTGGTGGTGGGATCGACGTGGACGGAACAGCTGCCGTCGAAGTCTTCTTCTTCGGTGGCATGTCGATGGAGAAGATGAAGATCTGGCTCGTGTGAACGCCGGATCAGGTTCACACAAACTCGACGCCCTCCTACCTGGCGCGCCAAAGATGTCGAGGAAGCTGATCCATGAACACCTATGGGGCCGGCGGACCGAGCCCCTTTCGGTTCGGCGGGGGGCGGAGATCGCACGAAGAGCGGATCGAGGCGAAGCACACGAGCAGTTTACCCAGCTTCAGAGCTCTCCGGAGAGATAACACTCCTACTGCTGCATGTGTGAGTGTATTGAGTTCTTGCTTAAGAGCGCTGAGTGCTACAGTACACGCAAGCTGCTAACGAGGCCGAGCGTGAGTGTTTTTCTGCCTTCGAACCCCCCTCCTACGTTGCGCATGGGCCTCCTTTTATACGCTCAAGGGGTCTCCGACAGATGGCAACGTAGGCAAGGGCAAAAATGGAAAAGGAATTGTGCTTGGTACAATTACCTGTACAGTGTATCCTACCTAACCCTGACGGCAGGGGACAAAGGCATTAAATGCCCGTCTGCGTCGCCCAAATAGTGCAAAAAGGACCGTCAGGGACGCCACCGCTTGCCACGATGGCAATCTTGTCAGCGTCGCTTGCCACCGCGCATCGCTCGCCGCACAGTCTCTTGCCACGCGCGCCTGGAAAGGTCCCAGGGTTACATGTTGGTGGATGTGCTGGAGCGCGGGTACAGAGTGGTAGTTTGCCGCGGCAAGCGCCTTGCCGCGGTTGTTGTCTTGTCGCATCCGGAAGCTTGTTGCTCACCGGGCCTTGCCGGGACGCGTGGCGCGTAGCGGCAAGTTCCTTGAGATGCCTTGGTTGGCCTTCCCGGCAAGCTCCTCTTGCCGGGGCCTTGTCTCCTTGGCTTGAATACTTTGTTCATGAATGGCTCCAAAGGAACTACGGAGGACCTTGGTGGTCACCCGGCAAGCCTTGCCGCGGGGTGCTGCAACTGCCCGTGCACAAGTTCGGGATACTAGGGTACCCCTACTCTAGTACACCGACACTCGGCGATCCACAATTCCTCCTGGATGCTCTAGACCATGACGCCTAACTGTCTGGAAGAAGCACAGTTTCAAAGGAAACAAGCGTCGGATCCATGCAGGATCAATCTCTTTAGTGATGCTCAATCACTTTGGGTTTGTAGGTGTTGGGTTTGGGTTTTCCTCACTTGATGATTTTCGCTCAAAGTCCTCGGAGGATGGGATGCTCTCAAATGACAACTGTCAGTTTCTCTCGGAGCAGCCAACCAACTAGTGGTTGTGGGGGGCGGCTATTTATAGCGTAGGAAGCAGCCCGACATGATAAGACATAAATGCCCTTGACTGATATGACTGTTAGGTGGGTAGATATTTTGGAACAGCTGGCGCATAGCACAGCAACGGTCAGAATTTTGACTATCAAAATCCTCAGGGCTATCATGTTCCTCACTGTGTAGGCAATTCGCACTGGCGAATTCCTAACTCCTCAGTCAGAACAAATTCCTCAGAGACCAGAAGAACTTCGTCTCTATCACCAAAGAATATTACTGAACTGTATGAGATTTCCAATGGCTTCGCTCGAAGGGATTGGTAGGTGTTGGGTTTTGAGTTGAGCATCACATGGAAATTTTTCCTTAGTATTTCCTCGACCCCCTTTAATAGTACGGTGTTTCCTATGACTCAAGAAATAGAAAATGAAACTACGAAAACAAAAGTCTTCACGCTTCATGTTCCTCGAATGATTGCTATGTCTTCAAGGTCACACCAATTTCTTCACTTTCAGAGTCTCCAGAGATCCAAAGTCTTTAGTTGAAGAACTTCATTTTTAGGGGTCGACTTTCTCTGTAAATATCAAACTCCTCATAGACTTATAGACTTTTGTACTCTTATAAACGCATCAGTCCCTTAACCTATAGGTCTTCAATACACCAAAATCACTAAGGGGCACTAGATGCACTTACAATCTCCCCCTTTTTGGTGATTGATGACAATATAGGTTAAGTTTTCAACGGGGATAAACATATGAAGTGTAAATACTAATATTAAGGAATTTGATGGCAAGATATAGATGAACTCCCCTTGAAGATGTGCATAGTGAGGAATTTTCTTTTGAAGCAATGCACACTTGAAGAGTATAATCATGGAGATATCCCCCTATATCTTGTAATTCATACATGCGTGCATTAACATTAATGAGGAATAAGCATGAAGAAGAACACAGCAAAAGTATCAGGTCACCATAGAGTTTAAGATTACAAATCAATCCAGCAAAGTCATCAGAAGAACGAGAGTTGTAACTTAGCAAAAAAACGCCCATATAAGATAGACCCGCTCGAAGACTAACTCAAATTTCTCCCCCTTTGTCATCGAATGACCAAAAGGGTGGAAACTGAGGACTAACGCCCCTGAAGAATAACATGATGATGGAGGAGTGCCAGCGTTGTCAGGGTCTTGAGTCATTGTAGGGCCTACTGCAGTGTCGTCCAAGAGTTCATGCTCGTCCGTGGAGCGTGATGAAGAATATGAGCTAGCCACCAAGGAAGGAACCTTGAGCTTCTTGAATCTCTTCGGAGGAGGAGAAGACCAGTCAAAGTCTTCCTTGAAGCCCATTTGCTTCAGATATTCTTCACCATATAAATGTGACAGAATAGCCCAGGTGCGATCAAACACTTCATGGAGGTAGTGGTGGTTTTTCTTCACTGCATTATGTGTAGAAGTCATGTTGTGAAGAATAGAGCCAAACTGATGCTTAAACCACTTGTGGTTGTGATCCACCTTCTGGTGAAGACTTATAAGCAGTTCACGGTCAGTCATCACACGAGGAGCAGTAGCTTGAGGACTTGACTTGGTAGCATTGGCAGCAGTATCATGAGTGGCGGAGTCATCATTGGTGGAGTAAGATGCAGCTTTGCGGAACTGACCATCCAATGGACGAATGCCTTCATCGATAACGGCTGGTGACTTGCCCTTCTCATCAGATGAGGAAATTATCTTCTTGAGGACTTCAATAGGGGGCAAGTAGCTGAGGTGATTCTGAAAATCAGCCTTGTAGTTGAGTGAAGACCTTGTTCTGATGAATCTCATGATCCATGGCGCGTAAGGCTTCAGCTCAAATGGTGAAACTGCAACATTTGCCAGAGTCCTCATGAAGAAATCGTGATAGTTTATGGGGATGCCATGCATGATGTTGAAAAGCATATTCTTCATCATTCTGATAATTTCTTCATCGGATGAGTCATGGCCTTTGATTGGACCCATGGTCTTCGTCAGAATGCGGTAGATGGTTCTTGGCACATAAAGTAATTACTTCACGAGGAATTCGGTCCTTGGAGCTTGACCCGGCTTCAGCGTCTTCATGAGCACTTGCATATAGTGATCAGTGAGTTCCGGCTCATCATACAGACAACGAGCACCGTCAGGTGGGGGACTGATTGGCACGAAGCAATTCAGAGGCTGGTGCCTTATAATGAGTGTTTTCAGTCATCCAGTCCAACACCCACGAGTTGATGTCAGTAGCATCACCTGTGATATGCAGAGTTGCGTAGAACTGAAGAATAAGCTCTTCATTCCAATCAACTATGTCAGAGCAGAAATTTAGCAAGCCAGCATCATGAATCATGCTGAGGACTTGAGAGAAGCAAGGCATGGATTCCATGTCCACGTGAGGAATGTGCTCGTGCTCGAAGACTTTGTCGTTGTTGAAGAGAACTGAGGAATAGAAGTTGGCCTGGCTGGCAGTCCAGAAACGCTTCCTTCTAAGACAAGCATTGTTGTAGGGGTTGAATTCAGTGAAGAACACGTGCTCGCCAAAGAAATCATCAGACTTGAATTTTTGCTTCATGGAGAAGGGATCCTTTGTCTTGGGCTGAGGAGTGTCAGTAAATTGCAGCACCACTTCAGGAATCGCAATCTCAGGTCCCTCAGGCTGAGGAATTTCAGGCTCTTCTACAGCTTCAGCCTGGGTCTTCAATCCTTCATTAACAATTTCTTCAGCACTAGTGGCTGGAATTTCTTCATGAACACTTGGGGTTGCATGAGGTTCTTCAGATCCCATTTGCACTTTAGTGGCAGCAGGGGACTGAGGAATTGCTTGGAGCGGAGTAAACATTGGAGAGTTGGGATGTTGACTGTCCCAAAATTCACCATTGAGCACAGGAGTGGTACAGCCAATGTCCACATCCTCCTCTTCAATTTCTTCAACACCTGCCTCTTCAGCAGTGAACTGAGGCATAGGTGAGGAAATGACTAGAGTTGAAGGGATTTTATCCACTTCAATTTCTTTGTCCAACTGCTCTATCGAAGCAGCAGAATGAGTTTCTTCATCAGATTCATCACGAATCACATAATCATCACCAAAAGGAACAAGGTCCTTTGATGGCACTGATGAGACTGGGACGACATCAATTGGATTGTCAATTGAACTGGACAGAGTCTTCATCTTCTTCGGAGCTGAAGAATTTGATGAAGTTGATGCCTTCCTTTTCTCCGCAGCTGCACGTTCTGCAGCCTTGGCCTTCTTCGCATCTGATGCAGATGGAAGGATCGGAGTTGGTGTAGGCGCAGGAGGTGCAGAGGATTCTGGTTCATTTTCCTCAGGCACAACTGATGCAGTTGCCCTGACTTGTTCACTTTCTTCAGGCGCACCACTAGTGCATGCCCTGGCAATATCTTCAGTGGCTGGAATGGAGTCATCAGCCCTAGCACTCTCATTTTTCTTCAGCAGCCTGATTGTCATCAGCAGTGCTGGCATGTTCTTCAGTAGGCTGAGCAGATGCTTCAGCCTGAGTAACTTCAACATGCACAGGAGGAGCAGCACTTGAAGTGAATTTCTTCGTCAGATTGACGAAACGCACCTTGGCTCCCTTCCAATCAGCATGGTAGCGATCAAATTCATCGCTCAGTTGTTTGATTTTAACTTGCAAGGCAAGGAGCTGATAAGGAGTGAGAGTGAGGACATTGTCCTTGAGGTAGCGTTGTTTCTTGTACTACGCTTTCTTCAAACTTCTGCCTTGCTCAAATTTCCAATTTTCTTCCTTAATGAAGGCAGTCAGAACATGACTTTGACCAGGAGTGAGGTTCATCTCCGGCAAAGGCGTGTTAGGATCCTTGTGCCACAGGTCAATGTAGTCGAGGATCAACTTTGGATCAAACATCAGCGGCACATTGCTGCCTTTGGCTCTAGCGGCCCTGGCTTGCCTGTCTCTGATGATTTCGGCAAGTTCTTTATCATCAGCCTCATCATCATCAGAGGGCACTTGGAAGGCGACCTGCTTCTTGTGAGGACTTGGTCGAATACCTCGTCCAGCAGTGGCCTTTTTCTTCAGCAGTGAGGGACCAGCTCAGGAATTTCGAGCAGCTGAGGAACTTGCAGATGCTCCTGAGGCAATTGAGAAGCCTTGAGTCCTTTGGCACGTGGCAAGATGCACATTTTGTCGGAGCAGCTGAAGACTTTGACGGAGGAGTTGAGGACTTTGAAGGAGCAGTCTGAGGAATTTGCCGTGAGGGCCTTGAAGAATCTGGCCTTGATGGCATTGCAGAGGAGCTTGGCCGTGAGGGCATTGAAGGTGAAGCACTGGACTTATGCGCAGGCTTCTTAGGCATTTCCTTCTTTCGCTGACTAGCAGAGGCCTCAGCAGAGGCAGCAGCAGCAAAGTCCGCGTTGAATTTCTTCACTGCTTCCTTTGCTTGCTTTGCCAATTTGGCCTGGCGCTTTGCCCATTCATCAGCATAGTCCTCACCGCGCTTGAGGCTGGTGGGATCTACCACTTGGCCTGGTGCCAATGGAGGTGTTGAGCATGGAGAATTGAGCGCGAATTTCTTCATGTACTTGGGAGTAACATACCTGTACTCCCTCCATTCCCGTGCCCATCTCCTCTCTATCTTTTGAATGCGCACCTTGCGCTGATTTCTATCTTCCTCAGGGGGTGTGCAGTACCCAGCATAAATGTCCTTAGGGATTTCAAACGCAGTATTGACCTCAGGCCTCTTTCCTCCTTTCTGTGGCCTTTTGTCAGCCATTTTCTTCAGCTGAGGAATATGAACAACTGAAGTTTCTGAAGAGGTGTGCAACTTTTCTTTGAGGAACGCTGCAAATGAGTTAAGTTGATGAGAACCTAGTGATTCAGCAACGGACATTTGTACCTGTGAACAGATTATAGTTGCGAGGAATTTGGAGAGGTCATATGCGTTCTCAGAAGGTTTTTCAAAAAGAATATGTTTTGAGGAATTTCACTAAGTGTTCTTTGTCTTAGGTTCCAGAGTTGTATAGATTGAAAATCCACACAATTGAGGAATCTTGAAGAAAATCATTGGTTAGAGAAACGAATCAAGAGCAGATGACATGTGAGGTGTTCATGTGTGTGAAGATTTGAAGAATAAACACCTTTGAAGATTTTCAAGAAAACTTGAGAATCAAAGCGAGCAGTAAAAGTAACTTTTAATTACCCGAAGTGAAGAACTCGACGAACTGGGAAGAGTAGATGTGAAGTTTTTCAGTTCAGGTCTTCCACGCCCTAACTTGGCAGAGGAAGACGGCTACGGCGGCGGCGGGGTGAAGAAATCCGCAACCGGCGCGAGTACGACGGCGACGAGGTCGAGGCAGTGAAGCTCTTCCTCACCAGCGATGATGAAGTAGCGGCGGCGCTAGGGTTTTGGGGAGCTCGAGCGGGAGAGAGCGCGAGCGAGGTGAAAGTGAAGTGAGGAAGAGACGGGGGTATTTATAGAGAGAGTGAAAAACTGTTCACCCGAGGAAATCGGACGAACATGCCCATGTCCCCTTCTTATTCGCTTGACATGTGTCACCCACGTACTGAGAGGTGGCAATCGTGTAGGATCGTGGGTGAGTGGATAAGTATTATCGTGAGAAGTGGAATGGTTTGAGCGGCAAAGCCGAAAATTCAGATAAGATAGGTTTAAAAGTTTCATTCGCAATTTCTTCAGCTGTCAAGGACACAGTGAATATTTTGAACGAGTTTCAAATAGAACGCATATGAGGAATTTGTGAATAAACTGGGTTGAGTTTAGCACAGAAGGGAAGGGTCCGATCACATTCACTTAGCAGAAGACATCAACTTGAAGAAATAGCAATAAGTGAATGTTGTAGAGGACATAAAACTCATATATATATATATATATATATATATATATATATATATATATTCAACTGAAGAACAACACCGGAAACAGTGAAGACAATGCAAAGTTGAAGAATTTGAAAAACTGAGGAATTTCAAAAACGAAGAAAAACTCAAATTGAAGATTTTCAACTTTGGGCGGTGGCGTAACCCACCGTATAGAAAGCTGATTTCAGACACCGCGTACAATTGTCGTAGGCCTCTGAGAATCAATTTCTTCATTAATTTCTTCACACTTAGAGGGTTAGTCTTCATTGATTGAAGAAAAACGTTACTTCGTGTGTTGCGCATCTAAGTCATCAAGTCAGCATAAGTGTTAGGATGTGTGTCCATTTCAGAGAACATTCGAAGATTCTAGGATATTTAGCTCACACCGCAACTTGCTAAATCTGTTCTCATCCAAGGGCTTAGTGAAGATATCAGCCAGTTGATCTTCAGTGCTGACGTGGTCAATGGAGGTGTCTCCCTTCAACACATGATCACGAAGAAAATGATGACAAATCTGGATGTGCTTGGTCTTCGAGTGCTGAACTGGGTTATGAGCAATCTTGATGGCTCTCTCATTGTCACAGTAGAGAGGCACATTATTCACGTTGATGCCATAGTCCTTGAGTGTTTGCTTCATCCATAGTAGTAGAGCACAGCACGATCCAGCTGCAATGTACTCAGCTTCTGCAGTGGAGAGTGATACGCAGTTTTGTTTCTTCGAGGACCAACAGACCAAAGATTGTCCGAGGAAATGACATGTGCCTGATGTTGACTTGCGATCCACGCGATCGCCAGCATAGTCAGAGTCTGAATATCCAATGAGGTCAAAAGAAGAGCCCTTGGGATACCATAATCCAAGTGTTGGTGTGTGAGCTAAGTATCGAAGAATATGCTTCACAACCTTATGGTGTGATTCCTTCGGTATAGCTTGATATCGGGCACACATGCAAACACTAAGCATAATATCGGGCCTAGATGCACATAGGTACAATAAAGAACCAATCATGGAGCGGTATACCTTTTGATCGAAGTCTTTACCATTTTCATCAGTGCATAGATGGCCATTTGTGGGCATTGGAATTTTGACCCCTTTGCAATCTTGCATGCCGAATTTCCTCAATACATCCTTGAGGTATTTCTCCTGAGATATGAATATCACATTGCGTTGTTGACGAATTTGAAGACCTAAAAAGAATTTCAATTCTCCCATCATAGACATTTGATATTCTTCACTCATCATATAGGCAAATTCATCACTATATTGTTGGTCAGTACAGCCAAAAATGATATCATCAACATATATTTGGCACACAAACAATTCATCATCATAAGACTTAGTGAAAAGAGTTGGGTCGAGTGAACCGGGTTGGAAGCCTTTCTTCATGAGGAATTCCTTCAAAGTATCATACCACGCCCGAGGGGCTTGCTTGAGGCCATAAAGGGCCTTGTTGAGTTTGAAGACTTTGTCGGGATTCTTTGGATCTTCAAAACCTGGTGGTTGAGCAACATATACTTCTTCCTCAAGCTTACCATTGAGGAATGCACTTTTCACATCCATTTGTTGTAAGATAATATCATGATGATTAGCATAAGCAAGTAAAATGCGAATAGCCTCAAGTCTAGCAACAGGTGCAAAAGTTTCATCGAAGTCAATTCCTTCAACCTGTGTGTAGCCTTGAGCTACAAGCCGTGCCTTATTCCTCACCACAAGGCCATTTTCATCTTGCTTGTTGCGGTAGATCCACTTTGTGCCAATAATGTTGTGCTTTTGAGGATCTGGACGTTTGACTAGTTCCCAGACGTTGTTGAGCTCAAACTGATGTAATTCTTCTTGCATAGCTTGAATCCACTCAGGCTGCAGAAATGCTTCATCTACCTTAGTGGGCTCTGTGATAGAGACAAACGCAAAGTGCCCACAAAAGTTAGATAAATGTGAAGGTTTTGAGCGTGTGAGAGGACCTGGTGCTTCAATGTCATTGATGATCTTCTCGATTTTCACTTCGTTTGCAATATGAGGATGAGCGGGTTGTCTTCGAGGAATTTCATCTGCATTTTCTCCAGGTGCATTTTCCTCAGCACCATTTTCTTCATGTGCGCCAGCTCGACGTTCATCACGTTCTGGAATGAATTCTTCAGCAGATTCTTCAGAAGGAATGACATCCTCAGTGGCTTTGAACTTGATAGAATCCTCAGGTGCTGGTTCATCTATCACAGAAGGTAGGTGCTCTCTTTGCGAGCCATTAGTTTCATCGAATCGCACATCCACAGTTTCAACAACCTTGTGAAGAATGTTGTTGAAGACTTTGTAGGTGTGCGAGTCCTTTCCGTAACCAAGCATGAAATCCTCATGTGCTTTCGGTGCAAATTTAGAATTGTGATGAGGACCTCTAATCCAACATTTAGCACCGAAGACTTTGAAGTAACTCACATTGGGTTTCTTGTCAGTGAGAAGTTCATAGGCAGTCTTCTTGAAGAATTTCTGAAGATATACTCTGTTGATGATGTGGCATGCAGTGTCAATTGCCTCACTCCAGAAACAACGAGGCGTCTTGTATTCATCAAGCATAGTGCAAGCCATCTCAACAAGAGTTCTGTTCTTGCGCTCCACGACGCCATTCTGTTGAGGAGTATAAGGAGCAGATAACTCATGAGTAATACCAACTTCATCAAGATAGTCATCAAGACCGGAATTCTTGAACTCATTTCCACTGTCACTCCTGATGTGCTTGATCTTCACACCAAAGTTGGTTGAAGCCCTCGAGGAAAAACGTTTGAGGACATCCTGCACCTCATGTTTGTAAGTGACAATGTGTACCCATGTATAATGAGAATAATCATCAACAATAACAAAGCCATATAGAGATGCATCATTTGTAACCGTAGAATAATGATTAGGACCGAAGAGATCCATGTGAATCAATTCAAATGGTCGAGTGGTAGTCATGATAGTCTTCGCTGGATGCTTGGCCTTTGTCATCTTCCCAGCTTCACAGGCTCCGCATAAGTGATCCTTGAGGAATTTGACATTCTCAATGCCAATGACATGCTTCTTCTTCGCGAGCGTGTGTGGATTCCTCATGCCAGCATGACCAAGTCGTCGATGCCATAGCCAGCCTTCTGAAGCTTTTGCAAGTAAGCATACGACCGGTTGTGGTCCTGTAGAGAAATCAACAATGTACAAGTCTCTTCTCCTAAAGCCTTCGAAGACTTTGGAATTGTCAGCTTCCATGATCACAACACAATGATACTTGCCAAAGACAATAGCCATATCAAGATCACAAAGCATTGAGACAGACATGAGGTTGTATCCTAAGGACTCAACAAGCATGACTTTGTCCATGTGTATGTCCTTAGAGATCGCAACCTTACCTAGACCCAATACCTAACTTTTTCCTTTGTCAGCAAAGATGACATGCTTCAGATGTGACGGTGATAAAGGAGCATCCATCAAAAGATTCTTGTCACCAGTCATGTGATCTGTACATCCACTATTGAGGACCCACTCATTGGCTTTGGGTTGATCATCCAGCATATGAATTAGTGCAGCTTACCAACTCATATACCTCATCAGTGAAGAATATGACATCAATATCATCAGATCAATTTCTTCGAGCAATTAGAACAAAGAAATAGTATGAGGACGTGTGAAATGAAAGCTCATTTCATCATGATTAGCCTGCATCCTATCAAGCACTGTTCAGGCCTCCAGCAAATTCTTCAGTCGTTTTGAGCATGTCTGGAGACCTGCCCCTGCATAAGAGATTAGTTCTTTTTCTTCACCACCCAAATATGAAGGGGTGGCAAAGAATTCATCACTCTACGAGCACCATATGAGAAAGGTGGCATAGACGCCAGTCCACTTCGTTTCACATAAGAGGGATTAGGGTAAGCATATGAATAAGAAGAGAAATTCTTCGAGGACTTATGAACATAATGATTTGAAGAATAATGCACATATTCATAGCCCTTAGCTCTACCCTACGAAACAGAAGGGTTAGCACGAGGATGATCAAATGAGGACTTTGATCCTTTTGAGGAATTTGATCCACGTGAGGAATTTGGTCCACTTGAGGACTTGGATCCATATGAAGAATTTGGTTCATATGAAGAAGTTGATATGGGGTTACTATTCTTCACAGGTGGTCATGAGGACATTCACCTGAAGACTTTCAAGGCAACTTTTGGGAAGCCAGATTTTCTTCATAGGGGAACCGTTCCTCCAGTTAGTCCCAACATATCTAGCAAATACTTCACCATTCTGATTTTTGAACAGTTTGTAGTTAGAGTCAAATGACTCATCAAAAGAATGAGGAGATTCACATGTAAAGCCAGATAAGTTGGATGGATCAACTGGAGGTCCCTTTGCAGCAACCCAATAGGTTTTTGGGTACTGCTCAGGCTTCCAATAAGTTCCATCAACATTGAGTTTCCTCTCAAAGGCAATACCCTCTTTCCTAGGGTTTCCGTTGAGGATCTGCTTTTTGAGCACATCACAAAGAGTATGATGCCCTTTGAGGCTTTTGTACATGCTTGTCATGTACAATTCCTTCAGCCCTGCATCATTACTGATACTTGCATTGTCCTCAAATGAGTAATTAGTGATAGCAGAGACATATGAAGAATTTAGCATTAGAAGCATTCAAACATTCAGGTGAAGAATTAGCAGTTTCACATTCAATGCACTTCACACATGGAGGAACATATTCTTCCTAGGCAGCGCTGATTTGTTGAGCAAGTAGTGAATCGCACTCCTTCTGAAGATCTTCATAATCCATTCTTAGCTTTTCAAGATCATGCTTTCTTTGAAGAAATTCATAAGAAAGCTTCTCGTGATCAGATAAGAGAGTGTTATGATGACCTTGAAGATTGTCAAACTTGGACTGAAGTCTCTGAATATTTTCAGTCAAGGTTTTAGTGCGATTCATTTCTTCACCCAACATATCATCACTTTTATCTAGCATGTTTTGAACCTTTTCAAAGGCCTTTTGTTGTTTCACAGCAATTTTAGCAAGTTTAGAGTAGCTGGGCTTGAGATTTTCATCAGATTCATCCTCACTAGAGTAAGAGGAGGCGTATTTAGTTACCTTGGCACCCTTTGCCATGAAGCAATAGGTGGGACCATAGTCATCATTGCCTTCATCAGTCTTGTTGGTGAAGCCATTTTCTTCAGAGTTGAAGATCGACTTGTTGACGAATGCAGTAGCGAGAGCTAGGCTCACCACACCAGACTCGGACTCCTCAGATGCCTCCTCGTCTTCATGTTCCTCAGATTCAGCCTCAGAGTCCATTTCCTTGCCAATGAATGCCCGAGCCTTCTTGGAGCTGCTCTTCTTATGAGATGAAGACCTCGAGGATTTTGATGATGAAGACTTTGAAGGTTTCTTCTTCTTCTTCGCATCATCAGAACTGCAATCCTTGTATTTCTTCTTCTTTGATTCCTTATCCCACTGAGGACAATCTTGGATGTAGTGACCAGGTTTCTTGCATTTGTGGCATAGCCTCTTCTTGTAGTCACTGGATGAGGAATCGTTGCTCCTTGAGGGTTTTCCAAAGCGACCACGTCTTGAGAACTTCTGAAATTTCTTCACGAGCAGTGCTAGTTCCTGGCTCAGTTCTTCAGGGTCACCAAGGCTGCTAGCAGAGTCTTCATCTTTAGACTCAAAGACTGCCTTGGCCTTCAGAGCACGTGATCTGTCATAGCTCAAACCATAGAGATCTCTCTTCTCAGCAAGCTGGAACTCATGAGTATTTAGCCTCTCGAGGATATCAGCGGGATCAAGTGACTTGTAGTCAGCACGCTCTTGAATCATCAGTGCCAGAGTATCAAATAAAGAATCGAGCAATCTCAGCAATTTTTTCACCACCTCATGGTCGGTGATGTCAGTGGCGCCAAGTTCTTGAAGCTCATTTGAGATGTCAGTGAGGCGATCGAAGGTTTGCTGAACATTCTCATTGTCGAGTCTTTTGAAGCGGTTGAAGAGATTGCGAAGAACGTCAACACGAGAGTCACGTTGAGTTGAGGCTCCTTCATTCACTTTGGACAGCCTATCCCAGATAAGCTTAGCAGTTTCCAAAGCATTCACTCTTCCATAATGTCCTTTGCTCAGATGGCCACATATGATATTCTTCGCTTGAGAATCGAGTTGCTTGAATCTCTTCACATCAGTAGCATTCAGAGAAGGTGTGACTGAGGGAACACCATTTTCCACAACATACTAGAGATCATTGTCAATTGCCTCAAGATGCATTCACATCTTATTCTTCCAGTAGGGGTAGTCCATTCCATCGAAGGTAGGACACCCAGCAGAGACCTTGATCATACCTGCGGTCGACATAACTAAAACTCCAGGCGGTTAAACCAAAATCACACAGAACAATGGAGTACCTTGATCTGATACCAATTGAAAGTACGTTATATCGACTAGAGGGGGGGTGAATAGGCGATTTTTATGAATTCTTCACTGAGGAATTTGCGGGTGAGGAAATTCCTAAATGAAGAATTACTAGCAGCGGAATAAGTACTCAGAAGTAAACATAACAGAACACAAGCACAGTCATCATGATGAAATGAAGACAAGCACAGAGTACAGAAAGCGTAAACACAGGATAACACAAGAAAGAAGACGGACAGACTGAAGAAATTGAGCTGAGAAAATTGAGAAAGTATTCAGTCAAAGTCTGCAAACAGATATGAACAGGCACACAACAACAGACATGAGGAAATGAAAAGTTGAGGAAATAGAACCAGTTAGCTTGGTGAAGACAATGATTTGATAGACCAGTTGCAACTGCTGTCTCAGTTGTACATCTGGTTGGAGCGGCTGAGTATTTAAACTCGAGGACACCCAGTCCCAAACACGTAGTCCTCACCGTATTCTCCTTGAGCTAAGGTCACATAGACCTCGTCCAATCACTCGTGGTAAGTCTTCAGGTGACTTCCTAACCTTCACAAACTCGGTCACTCGGCGATCCACAATTCCTCTTGGATGCTCTAGACCTTGATGCCTAACCATCTAGAAGAAGCACAGTCTTCAAAGGAAACAAGCGCAGGATCCACGCAGGATCAATCTCTTCAGTGATGCTCAATCACTTTGGGTTTCTAGGTGTTGGGTTTGGGTTTTCCTCACTTGATGATTTTCGCTCAAAGTCCTCGGAGGATGGGATGCTCTCAAATGACAAGTGTCAGTTTCTCTCGAAGCAGCCAACCAGCTGGTGGTTGTGGGGGGAGGCTATTTATAGCCTAGGGAGCAGCCCGACATGATAATACATAAATGTCCTTGACTGATATGACCATTTGGTGGGTAGATATTTTGGAACAGCTGGCGCATAGCACAGCAACAGTCGGAATTTTGACTATCAAAATCCTCAGAGCTATCATGTTCCTCACTGTGTAGGCAATTCGCACTGGCAAATTCCTAACTCCTCAGTCAGAACAAATTCCTCAGAGAGCAGAAGAACTTCGTCTCTGTCACCGAAGAATATGACTGAACTGTATGAGATTTCCAATGGCTTCACTCGAACGGATTGGTAGGTGTAGGGTTTTGAGTTGAGCATCACATGGAAAATTTTCCTTAGTATTTCCTCGACCCCCTTTAACAGTACGGTGTTTCCTATGACTCAAGAAAGAGAAAATGAAACTACGAAAACAAAAGTCTTCACGCTTCATGTTCCTCGAATGATTGCCATGTCTTCAAGGTCACACCAATTTCTTCACTTTCAGAGTCTTCAGAAAGTCTTCAGAGATCCAAAGTCTTCAGTTGAAGAACTTCATTTTTAGGGGTCGACTTTCTCCATAAATATCAAACTCCTCATAGACTTATAGACCTATGTACACTTACAAACGCATCAGTCCCTTAACCTATAAGTATTCAATACACCAAAATCACTAAGGGGCACTAGATGCACTTACACCTGTACATGTCGTAGCATGCGTATGCGTCCTTGGCCGTGCAGGTTATGTAGGCTAGATTCAGAGGTACCTCCCACTCCCACGTGTTCAGGTCCTTGGTATCGTTGTCTTCTTTCATGTTGGCGTATCAGGGGTCGATGATGGTCTCAGCGAGGTCAACTACGGAGTCCTTCTCTTGCCCGTTGCTGATGATCTTGTATTGCTTCTGGATGTCGACAAGCTTGTTGCACCAGATGGCTGAATCGTAGCGTTCTTCCTTCTCTCCACCGTAGCGAAGGTGGAGTCGGCGCTGCTATTGAAACGGGAGAATGCTCCAGAACCTGGTGCAGCCATAGGACTAAGGTGAGGCAAAGCTTCACCGAGTCTGTATCGTTGGTGTACATCACATTCAACTTGGTGCAGCCATAGGACTGAACGGCAAACTCAAAGGGGAACTCCTTGCTAAAGTCCATATCGAGAAGGCTCACCCCTCGGATCGCCATTGGAGTCTCTTCGAGTGAACAAGTGTGTAGACGGCGGCATCAGTTCATTTTTCAGCTCTTGGGGAACTGGATTTAACAGTAAGCTGAGTGTGTACATGCGACAACAGTTACTACCCCTCCCTCGTCCGTTGCACGCCCTGCAGAAGATGCACTCTCGACGCATTCAAACGCCTCCATTAAGAAACCTACTCCGGCCACACGTTGGTTCACGAGCGGGTCTGTATTGGTACTGTCATAACAAGAGTTAGTGGTCACTTTACTTAAATTTAATTAGCTTTAATAGAAATTTATACTTAAAACAAGCAATGCATTGGCTCGTTCTATCAGTGCCACCGGATCAACATGCACAACAATTAGAATTATTATTCTCATGACGCACACGATCAACACATTTGTCGCACTTTAACAAAGATAATACTACCAAGTTTAAAATATTTGTTATGGTTGTTGTCCTCTGCATTATCATGCTGTGTTTCCCAGCTTGCAAGATTTAGAACCAACAAATAAGATCCAAATAACAAGTACAACAAAGATGCCTACACATCTTATTGATTCCCATCTTGCAAGATTCAGAACCAACAAATAAGATCCAAATAATAAGTACAAGAAAGATGCCTACACATCTCATTGATTCCCAGCTTGCAAGATTCAGAACAAACAAATAAGATTCAAATAATAAGTACAACAAAGATGCCTACACATCTCATTGATTCCCAGCTTGCAAGATTCAGAACCCAACCCATTAGAGCCTTTTGATAAAGTGAATATAGGAATTAAATACATCTTGGCTAGCCATGTCATACAATCGAAGAACTTGGCGAATGCTCTTGACCGTCACAACATGTGTTGTTGACTATTCCTGTTTGCACAACACAAACAAGGAGACACGAGAGTGTGATTTCGCTTTAATAGCGGCCTCCTTGAACTCAACCTGCAGCTCCACTAGGATGAGGTCTACCTGGAGTTCCATGATTCAATTCATGCGCCTTTCCTGCAGTTCACCTGAAATGAAGCAAAGATTGCATCATTCAGCTAGCAAGAAGTACTTGCTCTCGTGAGCTGGCAGGTTCTTCTTTAGTAGTTGCACAAAAATTGAGGAACATTAAGGTTGGCTGTCCGGCTCATGTAAGGTGCAACTATAATTTTCTTATCCTTTTGTGCAGTTCCACTAGAATAAAGTGCCATTGTGGTGATAGTGACGGCTCAATCTTGCAAAGGCTAATAAAATGTTGCACGAGATTACCAGCAGAACTTGACGGAGATTTTGGAAAGTCCAATCACAATTTTGTGCAGTTCCACCAAAATTGAGAGATGTTGCCCACGTGACATTTTAGTTGAACTGCACAAGACACTCATTCCAAAAAAAGTGTTTTGTGCAGTTCACCAAAAGGTCACAATAGCGACAAGGTGAAATGGATATCCCTATCTGCACAAAAAGATAGAAAATAAACAGTTGCTAGTCAATAAGAATATACGAAACATATACAAAATGAAAAGAAGCATCTTAATTATGTTCAAGGAAATCACGCAAGGACAGTAGAAATTTTAAAACGTCAGCCATGCTTCATGTTACCAGAAGCATTACGATCAACAATGAGATTCCTCAAATATGGGATTACTTTAATGGTGGCATTGCTTGTTTACCAGACACGGTAAATCAACAGCAGCTAAAGAGTTGGTTTAAGGGAATGGGACCGTGGGGACACCAGTACACCCAGCAGCGTAAAGGAGCAACTTACTTATCATTCTGGGGAAAACAGCAGGAGTGCCATTTGTAACACAGTTTAATTGCATCTTATCACTGGAGGCATTAGATTAACAATAACACTGGTTAGACATGTCCCTAAGGTAACAGTGTGATCGCTTCATTTTACATGCGCCCTTACATTAACAATAGCAAAAGGTTGGTATAAGGACATGCGACAGTGGACACATCAGCACAATGTACCTACAAGGAGGCATAAAGTGGTGATGCCGAGTTTGTTCATGCTATGTGAGGGCAGCAAACCTAATCCTGGAGACCTTGTACTATGTGAGGGCAGCAAATCTAATCCTGGAGACCTTTTACTATGTGATGGCAGCAAATCTAATCCTGGAGATACTCTGTTGACTTGTCAACCAGCCGCCACTTTCTATCCTTTTTTCAACCAATAATAGATATGTTCCTTATCCAGTTTGTACCCATTATTTCCCTTTTCAACCAAGAGACCGGCTGGGTATCCGGTCTCTACTACTTTCACCATATTATTTCCTCTTTGAATCAAGTCCTAGATTCATGCTACAACTTCCCCGCCTTTCTTCGTTGTTTGAACAAAGCCCTAGATTTGAATGCATGAAGTAGCTTTACCTCTAATAATACTAAAAATTTAGGTGGCTTTGGAAGAGCTGATGGGAGTAGAAAAATATGCACATGTAGACACGTGGGGAGCTGGGGTAGTAGAGCAAGGCCGCTTTCGAAGAACTTATACCTGAGGGTAACCGGGATGTCGGCGGCGGCAGGTCGGATATGCGGACAATACGGCAGGGAGGACGAAGGGTCAGAGGACCTCCCGAGCCGGCGCTGTGTCGGAGAGAACGACATGGGCAGAGGATTGGGCCCCACCAGCAGCTGTGGGTTTCCTCCCTCGGCGGTGATGACCGCGTGAACAATGCACCTCTTAGTCCTCTACACACGCTGGCCGAAGGGATCCGACCGGATATGTGACCAGCGGTGAGCAGAGAGAAAATGTCGCTACCGCTGTCTTGTTTATATCTGGAGAGGTTGAGAGAATGAAGAGAGCAACCCTAGTAAAGCAAGCACTCAGGCCCTTGTGTACATGTATAGTGGTGTGATTATCTTTTTTCTCTCCATAACAAGCGTTTCAATTTGTGTACATGGCATTAAAGAAAAGAAACTCTCTATTTAAGGTGACTACTGTACGACTCCTACTTACTACTAGTAGTACTACAGTATTGTTCACTTGTGCTCCTGCCCCTCCATTCATTCAACAACCCCACAGGTGAATAAACATACAGTAAGTGTTGTATTTATATAGAACGAACAAGCTCAAACTATTTTTGCGTAGTTAAAAGTTGAGAGTAGGGCTTTTCCCGGGCAATATGTGCGGCAGTTTTCGGGTAGGCGGTTTGACAGAGAGGCGAGGAGGCTGAGCGAGTGGCGGATTCTCAAACATACTGCTGGAAAGGTCGGGCTGTGCGATTTTATGCCGCGTTACTACTGGAAAGACTTGTGAAATGACCACTCACTATAGTCATGAATTACTGGCGGTCCGACCGGGGTGATGCCCCCCTTCCGTTCCGCGCTCTAATCTAGTGCATGCCACGTTGACCCGGATGCTGGCTCTCCCACATGTCGGAGTAGTAAGAAGGATCAAAGAATGATGCGGTATATACTAGTACTACTACTACTCGGGTCGGAGGAGTGCGAACCACGGCAGCCCAGTGAACCAGCAGTGCGAACCACGGCATCCTAGTGAACCAGCAGTGCGAACAACGGTAGCCCAGTGAACCAGCAATAGAAAACAATGTGGTGATATGGCCATAAAACAATGTGCTACGGTCCACACTGTAGCATGTACAGTAACACTCCTCTTTGTTTGGATCCCTGAGTTAGATCTAGTTTGGGTTGAAATAGCCTCAAATTATCGAAACAAGAGGGGTTAGTTTGAGCTAGTTTGCTCTAACCCAGCTAAAAAAACTAGCCCGGTGGATAGGTTCTAATTGGGTTAGTTATCCTCGGGCCCACTAAAAGAGAACTAAAACAATCTCCCCTGCCCGCACCAGATCGCTCCCTCCCCCTCTCGCACGACTCCTCTCTATTCCCCATAGGGCCGCCCGCCCAAGCGCCGCTCGCCCTCTCTCTCCTCCGGCCGCCCTCTCCTTCCGGCCTCCGCCGCCCTACTCCGGCCGCCCTCTCCCTTCGGCCTTCGAAGGTCGCCCCGCTCCCCCTTCACCAGTCATTTTTCTCCCTCTGTCGTGCGCGGCGGCGGTGCATCTACCAGGGAGGTCGCGAGAGGGGTGAGTTTGTTTGTTCCTTCTTTGTCTCACGGCCATATCATTGATCTTGCTTGCTCTAGCACTAATTCTGATTTGGAAAGTAGATCCTGATCAAACTTGGTATAGATTTATGGTGCACGCATGGAATTGTTTGATGCTGCTTGAGGAGGTATTAAATCTTTCTAGAGGCCCAAAGATTCAGTTCACCTTTCTAGGTATTTCAATTTCAGGCTTGCATTATTTCTAGAGGCCCAAAGATTCAGTTCACTTTTCTAGGTATTTCAGTTTCAGGCTTGCATTATTTCTAGAGGCCCAAAGATTCAGTTCACCTTTCTAGGTATCTTAGTTACAGGCTTGCATTATTTCTAGAGGCCCAAAGATTAAGTTCCCAGTCAGCGGCAAGCAGCCCTGCTACCCATGCCAGTGTCGACCTCAACTTGCAAGGGCCTGCGTCGGAGGGGTTCCCGAGGCTTGGGCTCTACAGAGCCTTCCTCCAGAGCGACAAGGGCGAGCTCCTCCCTCGGTGCGCGAGGTGCTCTGGGCTCCCTCCCTACCGTGAATGACTTCCGTGATGAGTTAGCTCATGCTTTGTTTCATGAAGTGTTTTTTTATTTTGTGAAGCTTGATTGACGACTTGTATGTTTAAGTGGGATATCTCATTTGTATGGACAAAGTAAAAATTATCATGTTTTGCATGCTTGATTTGTATAGATGGTTCGTTTATGTCAATTGTGAGTGGGAGGAGGCCACAGAAGAGCCGGCGACACCAAATCCGGCAGGAAATAGGGTCCAAGTAGTCAAATGATTGAGAAAGAGCATTTATTGTCAATCTAACCCTGCCATCCATACACCTCTTTGGTTTAGAGTTAGTTCAGGGTTAGAATCTAACTCTAACATCTAATTGAGTTAGAGTTCTCCTCGTCTCGGTTCATCGCCATCATACTTTCCCCATTCCTGTGTTTTCAGTATCCTGTGAATCAAAGAGGCCCTTTTTTGCGGGAAAAATCAAAGAGGCCCTTAGACTGGTTTAGGTCCGGCGATTTTTTATAAATGTGTTATGTCCAAAATTTAATGAACTTGCTTCGGTTTCTATGAAAATAATCCGGTTTCATGTAGTAATTCATTCATTTATTTATTCTTCTGCGGGGGTTTGCATGTAATTCGTGATGTCTAAAATGTAAAGTGCCCCAGCATATGCTCCGAGTCATGCATGCACTACGACCCAGATGCTCTATGTCCCACATGTTGGCGAATGGGAGCACATGAAAATAGCCTAGGAGTACATATAGGAGGATAAATGCGTGAAAAAATATGTACTGTGAAGCGTAGCTGCGGTTTGAAAAGGAGACCTAAAGTGATGACAGCTATAGGTCGCACGCACTCAACTAGTGGTACTAGACATACGACTAATTTTTCCCTAAAAAAAAGAGGCATGAGTGCTCAGTACTCCTATTCTATAAACATGAGTCCCATCTGACAACAGCATCCGTGCTACAGTTAGCTCTCCTCCCTCGTTTCTCTCTTCTAATTCTAAACTCGGCCGACCCCGGTGGGCGGGGTGCGTTTGCTCAACTGCGGCCCCACCTCACAGTGAAAACGTTACGACTGGAATAAAAATGCCATATACTCCCTCCATTCCTAAATATAAGCCTTTTTAGATACTATTTCAAGTGGAATACAACATATAGATGTATGTAGACATAGTTTAGAGTGTAGATTCACTCATTTTGCTCCGTACGTAGTAGTCACTTGCTGGAATCTTTAGAAAGACTTATATTTGGGAACGGAGGGAGTACTATACGAATAATACATTAAGGCCATGAGGCGATGCAGTGCTGGTTATAGGAGGCAAGAAGAAGAGATGCATCCATTAACGACGTCCACCTCCTCGACTCAGGGCGCCGGCCCACCGAACGACGCCTAAGTAGCAGCGGCTTTCGTGGCCAGGTCGACGTGCTTCTGAAAAATGGCGTCCAAAGATTCCAGCTGCTGGAAGAAGGCCAATGTATTTTTGTCCTCGCTTGCCTTGTAGTGGCCTATGTAGACGATTTCCTCGTAGACGTGGATGTGCAAGTCGACGGTTTCTTGCATGGCAAGGTGCTGCACGGCGAGCGCGGCCTCGAGGTGCACATTCTTCGTAGCGACCTCTGGCACCTGCAGGGCCACCAGGGCTTGAAAGAGTTCGTCATCATGGAGGCCGATGAGGGTGGCAGGCAATGAGGAGCGTGGGCGCGCGGGCTGGAGTAGTACGGCAAGGTCGTCCGCGTGCTTCTTGACGGCGGTGAACTTGCGGTTGGAGTTGACCATCATGTCGTCCATGTGAGAGGTGAAACCGGCGTCGGCGAGGGCTACGATGCCGGCGGTCGCCAGCACCGTCTAGAAATGTTGTGCGGTGCGGGGCTGCAGATCGGCGCCTTGGATGATTTGGCACAGCCGACTGCCGCTCGCGTCCATCGCCTCCATAGGTGCTTGTGGCTTCTGGTCACTTGGTCTTGGATTGGAGTGAGTAGTGTTGCACAGAGACTTGGGAGTAGATGGATTGGAGTGGTGGGGCGCCTTTATTATATGAGAGTCCAATCTCTGTTGCATTCACATCGTGCTGGCTCTATTCTGCTTCTCCAATTAATTCCCTCTGCATGTAATTGAGGATGCATCATTGACCGTTCAACGTCTCGGGAACTGCTACCCTCTCGCTCCTTGGCATTCAAGCACCTATGGACCCGTCGATGACGAGGTGCCTATGGTGACTTTGTAAATTTCAAGATGATAGTGCCATGCGTGTGTGCGTTCATAGGGGTGAGTGTATGCGTGTGTATATGAGCGCTTGCGTCTGCACTGTGTCAAAAAAACGTAAATGTGTGTCAAAAAGAGACTAGTCAGTATACTCAATATTGTGCACCTCGGAGAGGAAAACGATAGAACTAGTACGTATTTATTTACGATGCAGATTCACTCATTTTGCTCCATATGTACTCCGTCTCGGTGTAGTCTAGTCACTTGTTGAAATCTCTAGAAGGTCAAATACTCCTTTCTGGTTTACAGGGCTATACTAGCAAGTAGTTGTACCTACTAGCACAATAGTGGGCTCACATAGCAATTTTGCCTCATGCAAGAGCCTGGCTATATGCGTGCTCCAATGTTCGCAACTACAATGTTCGGTTTGCGCTTGGCTCTTCGCCTCTTCGAGAAGACGAACAATGATGTTACTACTACTGCTTCTACAGTGTCGAATCCACTGCTGCATGTCCGTCCACCGCGAGCGGGACGGATAGCTTGTTGTAGAAGTACTACTAAGCAAAAGCCTCTCCACGTTTGCGAGAAACCGCATGCATGGGCGAGGGAGAAGGCGTGTAGTAGTAAAATCAAGCTTCTCCTTGTCGTATGAGTTGACGCGACACATCATAGCACTGGCCCCACATGCTTGCCTCTAAACTTGGCTGAAAGACCCGCAGTGTACAATATATTTGCTGCAACCTCTAACATTTACCTACCACAAATTAGAATATATGCGGCCGTATGCATCGTTCTGATGCAGAGGCCGGGGAGTCCCACCTTAAAAAAAACAAATTAAAATATATATTCCTGTCTTGACCAGATGAGCGTGCAAACTACAATCACCAGGGTGACAGGTAGGGCCAGAAGACTATTTTTAAAAAAAAATCTTCGAGACGGCCACATAGCATGGAGCCGGCCCCAACGATTTTAAGCTTACAAGCATGGTACACTCTATCCTAGACTACTCTACACATGAAACTGCCACACGAGCGTCCGGGCTGCGCTTGGCTCTTCGCCTCTTTGGGAAGTCGAACAATGATGGAGTACTACTGCACTGGAGGAGTACTACAGTACACTTCTGGCCATCTGACACCGATTGAACTACTGCATGTCCACCGCGTGCGGGAGGGAGAGCATGTAGCGAAAGCTTATCCTAGTCTTGCCAGCCACCATGCTCATGGGCGAGAGAGGGACGCTCCTGCCTTTGCGTGTATGACAGGTGGGCCCAACAGGTGTGTGGCCAACCTGTCATACAGCCAAAGGCAGGTGCAGTTAAGTCCGCAAGGGAGAGGATAATCAAACTTCTTGTTGATGTACGAGTTGACGCGACACATAAAAGCACTCCACTCGATATATTTCAATAATTTGCGTTTACGGATGCATTAATTACAACGCATGCATGCATACCGTGACTCTCCTTTTGATAGTCCCTCCATCTCAGTTTACAAGTCCTACACGTATCCCTAGGTTGCCAATTTGATCACCCTAATATAAACTATATAACTCAAAAATTATGTCTTTTGAAAATAGAACATCTGAAGTTTATATTGGTATATTTTTTGTAATATATTACTTGTATTAGGTTGGTCAAATTGATGACCTAGGGGTATGCGCACGCCTTGTAAACTGAGAGAGAGGGAATACTTGCATGTGTTGATTTAATGCACCTTGAAGTAGTATAAAATATGTGACAGTACAGCTTTGTAATGCCCCATCCCAAGTCGAGAGATGGTTGTGCATGAGGAGGGCGAGATCATGCAGACCGAATAGGACCCGATCATGGAGCTCTCTAAGGTCTCGATGGACCTCACCGTGCTCCACTGCCCCTTGTGCCTCCGCCCCTTGACGCCTCCAGTGTATGAGGTTCGAATACACCTCGTCCGTTCGGCTGATTGAGCAAGGTGCAGGTTTCTTGATTGATGTGTTGTTCGATTGATTTCTGCAGTGCAAGGGAGGGCACCTGGCCTGCGCGGACTGCCGCGTCGAGCACCCCGGGAACCAGCGGCAGTGCCAGAAGTGTGAGCACGGCGGTGGCTTCGACGTGTGGAACACGGTGGTGGACTCCGTCCTTTCGTTGGTGAGGGTGGAGTGCCCACACGAAGGCTGTGGGCTCTACGTCACTTACCGCAAGCTCGCCGATCACCAGAGCGTGTGTCCGCTCACGCCCTGCAACTGCCCCGTGCCCATCTGTGGCTACGAAGGCCCACCGCCGGCACTCTACCACCACATTATCACCGCGCATCCCAAGCCCGTGCACTGGATCCAGTACGGCAAGGTGCTCCAGCTGCAAGTGCCACTGTCGGAGCCACGACTCTTGCTGTTCATGGAGGAGGACAGCCGCGCGTTTTTCATGGTCGGCGGCGTGCTTGACATCGGCGAGCCTATCGCCATATCGGTTGTCTGCATCAGAGCGGGGGCGTCCCCACTGCCGCACTACGTGGCCAAGCTGTGGGAGAACGGCCCGCTGCGGGAGCCCAAAGGCATGACCGATGCCATCAAGGTGGAAATGGAGGTGACAAGCAGCAAGGATCCCGGCGACGTCGACGTGCAGGAGCTGACCTTCTTCACAGTTCCGCCCAAGCTGCTGGCCGGGGCTAAGCTGGTGTCCCTCCACATTCATATTGACAAGCTCACGTCCTAAATGTTTCTACAGTGCCTTCTGTTTATCTTAGTAATATGCTAATATAGGGATTACCTCGGTCTACTTTAGCTTAAGAAATGGTGGGTTTTGGTGGCGATGCAGCAATTACTTCGACATCAGATCAGTAATTTCCAACTGTCGAACGAATATTTTGTGTCTATTGGATATAAAGTTCCTTTGTGTAAGAAGTACTACTTGTCATCAAAATGGATAAAAGGAGATCTATGTAGATGTATTTTAGTTCTAGATACGTCCCTTTTTATCCATTTTGATGACAAGCACTCTCTCCGTTCCACAATACATGGCTTCCATTTGTCAAAATATAGATGTATCTAGACATGTTTTAGTATATAGGTACATCCATGATAGAGCCAATCGGATGGTTGAGAACACTAAAATTCATAGCTACAGATGCATGTGTGACTCCCAGATGCAGAGGCCGGGGGTCATTATCCTCCTTTTCGAGAAAAATCAGACGCATGTGTGAGAGGACGAGTGCATGCGTGCACCTCTTCTCTTCCTGTATGACGTACTAAACTCGGAGTACAAGTTTTTGTGGATGGCATGATGGTGCGTGTGAGAAGTCCCGAGAGATAGGTTTAATGCGTCTGAAAAAAATACTAGCCTAGAGCTCGCCACGCGGCTATTCCTGTCGAACGCCCCATTAACCGTAGGATATGTATACGACGGTGCCAGTTATTGCACGTACACAGCAGTACTCCCTCCTTTCCGGTTTATACGGCTTAATTCAAAAATCTCACCAACCAAGATGGTGAGTGGTGGAATATTTTTTGTAGTTTTGCAAAAGCACCTAATTAATGCTCTTGTTTTTCTCAAAAAATATGTTTATCAATGCATTAATTACAATGCATGCATGCATAAAGTACATGCATTGGTTAATTTTCTCTTAATACTTGCATGCAATGATTTAATGCACCTTGGAATCTGAACATGTGATGGGGAACAACCAAATTGAGCCTTATAAAATAAAAAAACTAAAATTTTGAGATAAGCCCTATAAACCGGAAAGGAGGGAGTAGAAAAAGAACTACTCCATTCGGGAATAGTGCCACACTTTGAAACTAGAACCGTCAATAAATTTTGAGCTTGCGTCTCGTCACATTCCAAATTACTCCATGCTATATTGAATTGCAAACCTGTTCACACCGATCACAACCTAAACGGTTTCCCACTTAGGAGCGTATTAGTACCATGCTATATTGAATTGCAAACCTGTTCACACCGATCACAACCTAAATGGTTTCCCACTTAGGAGCGTATTAGTACTCGGTTATAAATACTAGTATGCCAAGATGACTGCACATTCCTCCTCAAGTCCTCATCCACAAAAACAAACAAGTCATTCAGCATCCTTCCCTTGCGTCTGCCATGGCCAGCGTGAGTTCTGGGTCGAGAGATGGCCACCAGGGAGAGGCGAGCATGGAAGCGGAAGCACGAGAGATGATCTACCTTGCTGCGAGAACAGCCGACATGTCCCGCTGCACGGAAGTAGCAGCACAGAGGGCCCGCCGCGCCGCTGAAGTAGCACAGAGGTCCCGCCGCGCCATCGATGCAGTAGACTGGTCCGGCCACACCACGGAAGCAGCAGAGATGTCCCGCTGCGCCGCGAATGCAGCAGAGATGTCCCGCCGTGCCGCGGCGGCCTGGGAAAATTTCTCGCGGGCAGGAGACGACTGTTACAGGGGCATGCATACGATCGTCCATAGCCAGATGGATCAGATCTCCGGCTGGGCGAGGTTGCAGGACGACATGAAAGCCTCATTTGAACAGGCTACCGGGGTCATCTGGTAACTAAGGGAGGGCAATGAGATGCTCCGGGCCGAGCGCGACCTACTGAGGGAGAAGATCGTCCAAAGTGCAGACCAGCAAGAGGAGATCATCGTCAAGAAACTTATGGACGAGAACGACAAGCTCCGCAACGAGCGCCAAAGGCTGGTGGAGGAATCCGTGGATGTTCTCAAGGAGCGTCTTGAGGACACGAAAGAGCTCATCGCCGCTCGCTGCGGAGACTACTTCCCGCGGCTTGCAGCAACGCATCAAGAAAGTAGAGATCAGCGAGCCAGATCCTTGTCTTCCTTCTTATTTTGCCCTTGTGTATTTCGGTCGTAGCCGCATGAGGCTTGCTTAATTATCTTTCTAATTATGTAAGACAATTAATCGTCCTTATATATTCATCAGTCTTGCTATAAGTCGCAGTAGATGCTATATAGGTCCGTCGGATCTTACATCAAGATCCGTGCTTTCAGATTTTCTTTTTTCTCTCTTAAATCTCAGTCGAGTGAGACATAGCCACACCATTAAACAGAGGCTCGGGCGCCATTAATGGAGACCTTGGGAGACAGGTGGACGGCAGATGGAGGTCAAAGGGCTCTCCTCCCGATAAGCAAGCGCAGGGGTCTGATCGCACGCCACTCGTACTCAAATAGCTACCCTGGACGGAGCCTCCTAGCTAATAAAAAATGGGGACGCATGGCGACACGTATATGGTACTATTAAGTAGAACGCCCACGGTTTCAATAATGCTTGTGTTTCTGATTGTAACGTGACAACACTTGTTCCAAAATGACCTTGTTGATTGTTAATGTGTGCGCCTTCACAAATCGGACTGCAAAATTACCACAGCATGTTGGTGCCATGTCATGGCACCAAGCCAAGTTTCATTATTTTCATGCATGTTTTGGATTTACAGGAATTAAAAAACTAATTTTCTCAATGTTTCCAACCCAGCCACGACGCCCAGAATTTTGAATTTCATTCCCATTTCTTGCATGGAACCTAGAAATTTACCCGAGGACACACATGTGATTTTTCAACCAACTTTGGTGCACTGGAACATGTGCTTGTATTTCAAATTTGAATTATGCACACAAAGGTGACACGTTTCCTCCCAAAACCACGAGCCTTCTTGAGAGAAGCTCCGATTTGCAAGAAGCTTATACCAAAATGTGTTCCTATTTGGCCAATGTTTTTACCACGGCATGGTACTACCATGACATGACACCATGCCAAGTTTCATGATTTTAAAACCAAGTTTCTCAATGTTCTCGAACGAGCCACGATGCCCAGATGTTTGAATTTTATTCTCATCTTTTGCATGGGACCTAGAAATTCACCCGAGGACACAAATGTGATTTTTCAACCAACTTTGGTGCATGGGAGCATGTGCTTGTAGTTCAAATTTGAATTATGCACATTAAATGACCAAAAACCCAATTAATGTGTAAATAAGGCCAAACGAAGCCGGAATAATTCCAAAATTTAACAGGGCACTCATGTAGTTCTATGTTCCCTTTGTAAATAAACTCAAGGGGGACAGTGTATATCATTTTGCACTCAAAGGTGGCATGTTCCCTCTCAGAACCACGAGCCTTCTTGAGAGAAGATTCGGTTTGCAAGAAGCTTATACAAAAATCTATTCCTATTCGTCCAATTTTTTACCATAGCATGGTAGTACCATGACATGACACCCATGCCAAATTTAATGATTTTCATACGTGTTTTGGATTTACAAGAATTTTAAAACCAAGTTTCTCAATGTTCTCGGCCGAGCCACGATGCCCAGATGTTTTAATTTTATTCTCATTTCTTGCATGGGACCTAGAAATTCACCCAAGGAGACAAATGTGATTTTTCAACCAACTTTGGTGCACGAGAGCATGTGCTTGTAGTTCAAATTTGACTTATGCACATTAAATGACCAGAAACTCAATTAATGTATAAAAAATGACAAAAGAACCCGGAATAATTCCAAAATTTAATAGGGCACTCATGTAGTTCTATGTTGCCTTTCTTAAGAAACTCAAGGGGGGCAGCATATATCGTTTCACACGCAAAGGTGGCACGTTCCCTCTTAGAACCAAGAGCTTCCAAATCGGCCCAATTTTTTGCCACGACATCTTAGTGCCATGACATGACACCATGCCAAGTTTCATGATTTCCAGGCGAGTTTTGGATTTACATGAATTTCAAATCTAAGTTTCTCGATGTTCTCGGCCGAGTCATGATGCCCAGATGTTTGAATTTCTATCTCATTTCTTCCATGGGACCTAGAAATTCAACCAAGGACACACATGTGATTTTTCAACCCACTTTGGTGCACCGGAGCATGTGCATGCAATTCATATTTAGATTATGCACATTAAAAGTCCAGAAACTCAATTAATATATAAAAAGGCCAAATGAACCCGAAGTAATTCCAAAATTTAACAGGGCACTCATATAGTTCTATGTTGCCTCTGTAAAGAAAATCAGGGGGGAGGCAGCGTATATTGTTTCGCACACAAAGGTGACACGTTCCCTCTCGGAACCACGACGCTTGTTGAGAGAATCTCCGGTTTTGCAAGAAGCTTATACGAAAACTTGTCCCAATTCAGCCAAAAATTATACATATGAAAACAGGGTTTAGATTATCCCGAACATCTCGCTACCTAGACCAATAATGTACTATGATTTGAATTCAACATAAAATGGATACAAATATTTGAATTGGAGAGTGTATGGTACATGTACTTCATAGTGAAATATGATTACTGCTATATGCATGTTTTTTATTATCAAGATAATATTTAAATAATTGTATAACTTGACAACAATCGTATTCAAATAAGGAAAATTGATTCAAATTTAGTCCATATGGTAGATGACAATATATATGTTCACATGGTGGAGTAAAATGTTCATATATGATGGAAGATCAAAATGTACGACTACATCAATTATAAACCGCAAGGTCACCTAACGATATATTCGAATTCAACATAACGTGGATCCAAAAATTGAAATTCGAGATCCTGGCATTTGTATGCATATAAAAAGGGACATTACTCATTCTTTGGTGGGAATTGATTTGTTTTTTGTTGTTGTTGAGGGAAGTGTGAATCGATTTGGTACTATGCAGGGTAATCTTGTTCTCTCGGGTTTTTTTTACATTTTTTTGTAGTTTTATCAATGGCATCTATAGCAATATACTAAAAGGGGACATGACTCTCTTGTGTCTTGTATGAATTTATTTTTTTACACGTTAAGTTTGTTCTGCCGAACAAGGAATCCGCACCTTGTTATCCCAAAATTTTCAAGCTCGAGTATCTTTTGTCTCACCTGCTTTGAAACTCCTGCCTCTTCGCCGCGCCTTGTTATCCCCAAATTTGGACGCGCGCGAGAACTCCCTCCTCATCCGAAATCGGTCCCGCAGCCCAGACACGTGAAATCCCCCTTCTGCCCCTCAGCCGGAAATGAAGCTCCACGTCGTGGTGTCAAAACCGGTGGGGGTACGCTGGTAACTTACCCTACATTTCGGACAAGCGTGTCCCTAAGCTTGGCTCCCCCTCCCCCTTTGCCCCACCCCATTCGTACACCAAGGCCGCCAAAATCCGTGATACGCCACACTCCTCCATCGGCCTCCCGACCGCCACCCAGCCGGAGACTCTTCCCCAACTACGTCGTCCACCGCAACAGCTCTCCGTCCCTCATCCACCACACCAGATGAGGATCCGTTGTCGATCTCGTTGTCTCACCGGATCATCCGCCCCGTCCTCCACCTCCAAGGAGCTGCCCCGACATTCGCCTCTACTATCGCGCCACCTCAATCCCCACAGCACCGTCTTGACCTGCCCCACCGGAACCGCACCACCCTCACCAATTCCTCCGATGAAGCCCAGGCCAACTCGGTGCCACCAAGGAGGTTCTACACTCACCACTGCATTTTATCTTTTATTTGATCTCATGGGGCTGCCATTGCTCGATACCGAGCAGACATGGCCGGTCTCCATCGACGGTGCCGTCGCCGGCACATCATCCATGGCATCTCTCCCCCATGTCGTTGCTTCCTCGGCAGTGACTTCCACAACGGCACTAGCTGCAGCTGCTCCGGCTCTCGCTCGCGCTGCGGCTCTGTTCTTGCTGTCGGTCGCGCTGATGTACTGCTCTTGCTTTCGTTCGTGTTGCTGCTCTACTCTTGCTCTCGCTTGCGCTGCTGCTGCTGCTGCACGACCTCCGGCAGCTACACGAGTTGCTGCTTTAGCACTCACTCGTGGTGCTACTGCACGACTTTCTCTCTGCTAGTGCATTCCTTGCTCGAGCGTCTGTTGATTTAGATCACTGCTTCTCTGCTACTAGTGCTCGAATGCCCTAAACATCTATTGCAATGCTCTGTTACTAGTTCAATCAATTTCGACTGTAAAATTCAGTTTCGACTGTAAAGTTCATTTTCTTCAGTTAAGTTCAGAGTGAACAGTACTTATAGCATCTGTCAGACCGGTCGTGGCGCGGCTGATGCGTTTTACATCTAGCACTTTTTGGTGATGTATTTTACATCATCTATTGCAGATGATATTAGGGTCCCACTTCAGATTAACATTGTCTGTCTTGTCTTGCTTCAGCCTCGTCACGGTACACCTTAGCAGAGCTGCTCCAACGACGGAACCGTCCATCACAGTGGAGAAGTACCCTCGACGCTGTTTCCAGAGGCCTCAGATCTTCTTCCCCGCCTCCGACAGTCACGCCAGCATCATCACCATCCTCCACGTCCAACCCAATGATGCTGAGGTCCACAAGGCTATGCCAAAGAGGTTGTACACTTGTCGCATCACTTTGTTACTCTGCATTCATGTCGATCCCTCAGGGATCCTTTGCAACGGAACTACTATTCGTGCAAATCCGTTAGAAGGAGTGGAGCAAAGCAAAACTGGAGGATTTTTTCCTTTGGTGTCTCTTTTGAAGAAAAAACATAGGAATTTTATTCACTTGGATGTCATTTTCAAATTAATATGCATGAAGAACAGAACTAATTGCATTACTGGCATAATAAGATTCTTATTTTTTTCATTTTCACGTGGTTTGACTTTAATTTGACCACGTTTCTCCAGTCATGTGTTCTTCCAATTCATGTGAACCAAACACCCAGGTTGACTGAAATCCTATGTTTCCAAATGCTCTGTTTTGCATGTGCATTCCTATCCTATTCCTATGTTTTTCCTATCCTTGCGTTTATAGAATCCTCCAATTCTAAGAAGCCCTTATAGATTTACTTCATTTTCAGATGGGCTTCAAAGAAAACTCTGTGTGTTATGTCTTGCTCCTGCCGTGCCATCATCCACCCCACATGAGGTGCACCATCGATAGAAGTGTTCACTGCAGCAGAGATCGCCCTGCAGACTTTTTTCGCCGCCTCAGATCATCTTCCCCGTTGTCGTCAGCCACGCTAACTGCATTACCATCATCGACTGAGCAGATGAACCTGAGGACTACACAGTTTTGGGAGAGAGGTCACAGTCTTTCGTGTTTGCTTACGTTATACATCGGTTATTATTACCTGCTACTTTATCATTCAAACTTGAGTTTTGAAATGCCCATGGGTCTCATATCGAGCCATTAACGAATAGTATCTGTCTACTATCTGGTTCATCTGGGGTCTTCTATGTGGTTCATGTTGGGTGGGCAACAAACAATAGACGATCCATTGTCTATCTTTTTAAACTGAAGCTATAATCTACCTGCTATCATTAGTTTTGGATCCATCCACTCGTTTGCTACCATCAATCTTGATTTTTGCATGCACCCCTTAGGCCTTACAAAATCTAAATATTTTATTATTATGCATGTCATATATTGTACACAATCGTACTGAACATGTAGAGAAAAAGATAAGACCGTTGCGTGGGAATATAATGTCATGCATACGCCGCACCATAGTGGGTGAAGTGCCCCCCTACTGCATTTCCAGATTGTATTCCAGAGGAAGATAACTGTTCAGATGCAGATTCAGAAGGAGCCGACCACGCCTGTTTACCACCTGAGGTGTTTGCTCTAACCTGGCATGCTGATGTTGGTCATATCATGCATATGGCACCTTGCATTGCTTACATTCTACATCTTATATGTCATCAGCTTAGTTTAGATTTGCTTTGTGTGAATGCCACCTGTTTAGTTTCTATATCATACTCCCACCATTCCTAAATATTTGTCTTTTTAGAGATTTCAACAAGTGACTACATACGGAACAAAATGAGTCAATCTACACTCTAAAATATGTCTATATACAGCCGTATGTGGTAGTCCATTTGAAATCTCTAAAAAGACAAATATTTAGGAACGGAGGGAGTATATGGGAATTACGCAATGCCATCTTCTTTAGCCAGGCATCATATACGTGAATCATGTAATGTCATCCTGTTTAGCCAGTCATCGTATATGTGAATTGTATCGTGCCATATTTTTTCCATAATGTATTCCATTTGTCAACAATGTTTATACATTCATCTATTCTTCCTATGCATCAGCCATTTGAGTCGGTCATGGGAAAATATAGAGTGAAAACAAGGTCTTCTGAGCAGTCAGTGCTACCTGTCGATGCAGATTTCTTGCTGGTTACAGATAGCTCCTCAGAGGAGGATTCAGAGACAGATGACCAGTTGTATT
>NC_041383.1:447451506-447472917 GCF_002162155.2 Triticum dicoccoides | reverse complement strand
CTTGGCTGGGTTATATTGCTCATATCATGCATATGGTGTCTTGCATTGCCATGCCATCTGCTTAGATTAGACATGCTTTGTGTGAATGCCTCCTGTTTGCTTTCTATATCAGATATATGAATTACGCAATGCCATGTTTTTCAGCCAGTTATCATATATGTGAATTATGCACCGCCATGGAGCTAGGCATCATATATGTGAATTATCTCATGCCATCTTTTTTTAATTACGTATTCCATTTGTCGACAATCTGTGTATATTGAACTACTCTTCATGTGTATCAGCCATTTGAGCCGGTTATGGAAAAATCTGGAGTGAAAACAAGGTCTTCAGAGCAGGCAATGGTACCTGTTGAAGCATATATCTCGATGGTTACAGGGAGCTCCTCAGAGGAGGATTCAGAGACAGATGACCTGTCCTATATCCCACCTGAGGTGTATTCTCTAAGTTGCAATGTTTATATTTCTCATATGATGCATATGGTGTCTTGCATTGCTTAGTTTAGACATCATATGCACAATATTGAATTCCATCTGCTTAGTTTAGAGATCATACATGCGAGTGCCAGCTGCTTAGTATATGAATCAATTATGTCAATTATATCATGCCATCCTATATACTTAGACAACATGTATGTGAATTATTTCATCCCAACCTATTTTAGAAAGACATCATATAGTTTTGTCATGTCATCCTATTTAGGTACTCATCATATGTTGAATTATGCCATTATATCCTGTTAAGTTATCCATCATATATCTGAAACTGTGTCATGCTATCCTGTTTAGTTAGGCATATATATGTGAAATTGTGTCATGCTGTCCTGTTTGGTTAGACAACATATATGTGAATTACCACAGCTGTCTATCATACAATGTCTGTATGTTCAATTTCTTTTCTTGTTTATCAGCCATTTGAATTGGAGGGGGTGATGGCAGTATCTAAGGGAGCAAAAACCCATTCTTCACAAAAGACAGTGCTACCCGTCGATGCAAATAGAACCATGGTTGTACTGGCCCACAAACTAGCCCCACCACACATAATCTAGGCTCTTCCAGATTGCACACTTACACCCTTGGGCAGAGAATCAGCTACAACCCATCTAACCGCAACCCCAGCGGATAGTAACCCACTTCTAGTTGACAAAGCACCATGTCCACCACAGAGTACCCCCACACGAGCAGTTTGTAAAGCTACTGCAGTGCCCAAAGCACGAAGACCACCACAGCTAACCCAAACTCCATGTTTAAAGTAGAAGAGCAACTGTTCTCACGTCAGATTCCGTAGCTATGGTCCATACTCCTTTGTTGTTGCATCGCTGTATTTACTCATACCAACTACTTTCGAATTTGAAGGATCCAATTGAAACTCCAATGGTGCAACAGGTATGTTTTAAACCTATTTCTTTAACTGGATTGTTGTTCTAACTTCTTGCTCTATGTTGATTTCAGTTTAAGTTGAATAAACAGTTATGTTCTCATGTGATGCACATTACAAGTGCTGCCAATGCTGTGTAGTTTCTCACACTTATATTCTGTCTATGCTGCTATGTCTTAAAAATATATGAGTTGAACTATGTCTCTATCTTGATTAGGGAACATAAACTAGAATGATATGGACAATACAGTGACCATAGTACATCGATATATGTTTGTTTCATGTTGTTATCCTGTCCACCTTACTACTGAACCGGTTTACCAAAGTGAGTTTCATATACTACAAGCTAAACCTGTGATGTGTCTGATTGTTTCTCTTGTAGTATGCAAACAGAATATTGGAGAAGAGCACCCCACTATGCAATGGTAGAGAAAGTAATGCAGATAAGGTTCAAGATAGTGAGACAACCCTGTTGGTCTCCAATAAAGGTGATAAAAACGATCTTGTAGACAGTGAGAAAACCCCACAGTCATGCGTTGATGTAGTGTTCGAGTTACTGGCCAGTACCGCTGGCACAAGCTCTTCGAACTCGCTGCCTGAATCACTTCGGCTTCTTCAATCTAAGCTACAAGCTGAAAGGCATTAGTCAGCCGTGCTGCGGCAAGCAGCCGAAGGACTGAGGAAGTCCCTGCAAAATTCACATGCGTACTTTCTTGTGCAATAACAAGCGCTGGAGGATTTAAGTGTCAAACAAGAGAAAGTTAATAAGATTGCTAAGCATCTTGCCAGCATTATGGGTACCCAGGATATTGTTTCTTGAACTCTTTTGAAGTGGTTTCAGTTCTGGACTTGTTTTCCTGCGGCATTTATATGCTGCTTTGTTCCCTATATTTTCACTGGTGGCGAACTTTGATGCCCAGTGGATGTAATATGTGTAATAGTCGTGATAGCCTAGCATAAGTTGCTTGCTTATTTATTTCCTTGTTGTCTTGTTTATTTGTTTTCTTGTAGTCAGTGCAGTTATTTTTCCGCGGTTTGCTAGTGGCTGCAATAACCTATTTTTTAAAACTAGGCCACAATAACCATGGGCTAATATTTACTGTAGTGACAGTGGGCCTTCTACGGGCCGTAGAAATAGTGCGCCTTCTATGGGCCGTAGAAACAGTGGGCCTTCTACGGGCCGTAGAAACAATGGGCCTTCTACGGGCCGTAGAAACAATGGGCCTTCTATGGGCCGTATCATCAATGGGCCTTATACGGGCCGTATGATTGATTGGTCAAACATGGGCCAAACAGACCGCATTATGGTCGTAAACGGGCTAGAGATGGAATTGTCCGTTCATGGGCCGACTATAATGGGCCATCATTAATAGGCCATATTTGATGACTCTATGAAAATGGCCGAACGTATTAACGGACCACAAATGGGCAGACTGTAACCACGGGCTGGATTTGGCCCACAAGCAGAAAATGACAGTAACGGGCCGTAAGTAAACGAATGTTGGAAATAAGCCCAAGAATAAATGGGCTCTGAGAAGGCCGAAAGATAACATGGGCTGGAAACGGCCCAATGGAATAATGGGTCATTAATGGGTATAAAGTGATAAACTGTTCATTACGGGCCAGTTTCACCACGGGTCATTAATGGGTGTAAAGTGATACACTGTTCATTACGGGCCAGTTTCACCACAGGCCGTTAATAGGCCAAGAGTTGCATAGGGCCTCACATGGGCCAAAAGACATCATGGGCCATACATGGGCCAGAAGTGAAAACAGGCTGGAATCATATTGGATGGCCCAGATGACGCTACTGGGCCTAATTCGGATAGGGCGTAACGAGCCTTGGGTTAGCGGGCTGTAAATGGGCTATATGCGAACAGGCCATTAATAGGCTTTCCATGGGCCGACACACCACCTTTTGACCAAGTCAAATGGGCCGGCCTTTTCACAAGAATGGGCCTCTGTTGGGCCGTTCCACGTGTCGACGTATCATAGGCGCCTTCTGTCCAATGAGTGGATGACATCTGTCCCAACGATGAGCCGACGCGTGTTTCCTCCAGCCAATGATGATTTTACACGTGGAAAATCTCCATTGGTCGGGGTTGTTAACGGGTTATCGGATCCAAAACCCTACCCGATAGCTTAACGGCGTTCCGTTATGGTGGATGCCACGTGTCGGTCACCCTTGACGAAAGCACTTATGTCACGCACGATTTATCATCATGGAAGTGGACACTTTCGTGATGATAATTTTTTAATGTCATGGAACACTTCTATGACAGCACTAGTATGACTATCTTGATTCTGTCATAAAATCGTCATGGATGTACATGCATGAAAAAAAACGCGACTTACTGTGACAAACACGTATCATCACGGAAATGTATTTTTTTGTAGTGAGACGACCGTGTTAATGGCCGAGCCCCATATGTCCTTACCATGTATAAGACCTCCGACGAGTTTCTTAGCCTGCAACTAAGGGAGAAAAGTTCAATCGTTGAGCTTGTGCTCAGATTGTCTGAGTACAACAATCACTTGAATCAAGTGGGAGTTGATCTTCCAGATGAGATAGTGATGTTTCTCCAAAGTCATTGCCACCAAGCTGCTAGAGCTTCATGATGAACTATAACATATCAGAGATAGATATGATGATCCTTGAAATATTCGCGATGTTTGACACCGTGAAAGTAGAAATCAAGAAGGAGCATCAATTGTTGATGGTTAGTGAAACCACTAGTTTCAAGAAGGGCAAGGGCAAGAAGGGATACTTCATTAAATGGCAAATCAGTTGCTGCTCTAGTGGAGAAACCCAAGGTTGAACCCAAACCCGAGACTAAGTGCTTCTGTAATAAGGGGAACAGTCACTGAAGTAGAATTACCCTAGATACTTGGTAGATGAGAAGGCTGGCAAGGTCGATAGAAGTATATTTGATATACATTATGTTAATGTGTACTTTACTAGTACTCCTAGTAGCACCAGGGTATTAGATACCGGTTCGGTTGCTAAGTGTTAGTAACTCGAAATAAAAGCTACTGAATAAACGGAGACTAGCTAAAGGTGAGCTGACGATATGTGTTGGAAGTGTTTCCAAGGTTGATGTGATCAAGCATCGCACGCTCTCTCTACCATCGAGATTGGTGCTAAACCTAAATAATTATTATTTGGTGTTTGCGTTGAGCATAGACATGATTGGATTATGTCTATCGCAATACGGTTATTCATTTAAGGAGAATAATGGTTACTCTGTCTATTTGAATAATACCTTCAATGGTCATGCACCTAAAATGAATGGTTTATTGAATCTCGATCGTAGTGATACACATGTTCATGCCAAAAGATATAAGATAGTAATGATAGTACCACCTACTTGTGGCACTGCCATGTAAGTCATATTGGTATAGAACGCATGAAGAAGCTCCATGTTGATGGATCTTTGGACTCATTCGTTTTTGAAAAGTTTGAGACATGTGAACCATGTCTATTGGTATGTACGCATGAAGAAACTCCATGCAGATGGATCGGTTGGACTCACTTGATTTTTGAATCACTTGAGACATGCAAATCATACCACATGGGCAAGATGACTGAAAGCCTCGTTTTTAGTAAAATGGAACAAGAAAGCAACTTGTTGGAAGTAATACATTTTGTTGTGTGCAGTCCAATGAGTGCCGAGGCACGCAGTGGATATCGTTATGTTCTTACTTCATGGATGATTTGAGTAGATACTGAGTATATTTACTTGATGAAACAAAAGTCTGAATTATTGAATGGTTCAAGTAATTTCAGAGTGAAGTTGAAGATCATCGTGACAAGAGGATAAAATGTCTATGATATGATCATAGAGATGAGTATCTGAGTTACGAGCTTTGGCACGCAATTAAGACATTGTGGAAATTGTTTCACAATTAATACCGCCTGGAACACCATAGTGTGATGGTGTGTCCGAACATCATAGTTGCACCCTATTGGATATGGTGCGTACCATGGTGTCTCTTATCGAATTACCACTATCGTTCATGGGTTAGGCATTAGAGACAACCGCACTCACTTTAATAGGGCACCACGTAATTCAGTTGAGACGACACCGTTTGAACTATGGTTTGGAGAAACCTAAGTTGTCGTTTCTTAAAAGTTTGGGGCTGCGACGCTTATGTGAAAAAGTTTCAGGTTGATAAGCTCGAACCCAAAGCGGATAAAATGCATCTTCATAGGACACCCCAAACAGTTGGGTATACCTCCTAATTCAGATCCGAAAGCAATGGGGATTGTTTCTTGAATCGGGTCCTTTCTCGAGGAAAAGTTTGTCTCGAAAATTGTGTGGGAGGATGGTGGATACTTGATGAGGTTATTGAACCATCACTTCAACTAGTGTGTAGCAGGGCACAGGAAGTTGTTCTTGTGGCGCATACACCGATTGAAGTAGATGCTTATGATAGTGATCATCAAGTTTTGGATCAAGTCACTACCGTACCTCGTAGGGTGATAAGGATGTGTACTACTTCAGAGTGGTACAGTAATCCTTTCTTGAAGGTCATGTTGCTAGATAACAATGAATCTACGAGCTATGGAGAAGCGATGGTGGGCCCGAATTCCGCCAAATGGTTAGAAGCCATGAAATCCGAGATAGGATCCATGTATCAAAACAAAGCATGGATTTTGGTGGACTTGCCCGATGATCGGCTGGCCATTGAGATAAATGGATCTTTAAGAAGAAGACGGACGTGGACGATAATGTCACCATCTATGAAGCTCGACTTGTGGCAAAGAGTTTTTCACAAGTTCAAGTAAGTTGACTACGATGAGATTTTCTCATCCGTTGAGATGCTTAAGTCCGTCGGAATCATGTTAGCATTAGCTGCATTTATGAAATCTGGCAGATGGATGTCAAAACGAGTTTCCTTACTAGTTTTTGTAAGGAAAGGTTGTATGCGATACAATCAAAAAGGTTTTATCGATCCTAAGGATGCTAAAAGGTATGCTAGCTTCAGCGATTCTTCCATGGACTGGAGTAAGCATCTCGGAGTTGGAATGTATGCTTTGATGAGATGATCAAAGATTTTGGGTTTATACAAAGTTTATGAGAAACTTGTATTTCCAAAGAAGTGAGTGGGAGCATTATAGAATTTCTGATGAGTATATGTTGTTGACATATTGTTGATCAGAAATGATGTAGAATTTCTAGAAAGCATATAGGGTTATTTGAAATGTGTTTTTCAATAGAAAACTTGGATTAAGCTACTTGAACATTGAGCATCAAGATCTATGAGGATAGATCAAAAATGCTTAATGGTACTTTCAAATGAGCATAGACATTGCCTGAGATGTAAGGTATGAAGTTAAGACTTAAAGCTCGACCACGACAGAAGAAAAGAGAGAAAGGACGAAGGTCGTCCCCTATGCTTTAGACTTAGGCTCTATAGTATGCTATGCCGTGTACCGCACCTGATGTGTGCCTTGCTACATACCTGGCAAGAGGGTACAAATGTGATCAAGGAGTGGATCAGCAGATAGCGGTCAAAGTTATCCTTAGAGGAATAAGGATATGTTTCTCGGTTATGGAGGTAATAAAGAGTTCGACGTAAAGAGTTGCGTCGATGCAAGCTTTAACACCTATCCGAATGACTCTGAGTAGCAAACCGGATACGTATAGTGGAGCGAACATTTGGAATAGCTCCAAGTGGAGCGTGGAAGCAGCATTTACAATATGACCTAGATATTTGCGAAGTACATACGGATCTGAATGTTGTAGACCCGTTGACTAAAACCTCTCTCACAAGCAAAACATGATCAAACCCTAGAACTCATTGAGTCTTAATCACATGATGATGTGAACTAGTTTAGTGACACTAGTAAACTCTTTGGATGTTGGTCACATGGCGATGTGACCTATGAGTGTTAATCACATGGCGATGTGAACTAGATTATTGACTCTAGTGCAAGTGGGAGACTGTTGGAAATATGCCCTAGAGGCAATAATAAATTAGTTATTATTATTATATTTCCTTGTTCATGATAATCGTTTATTATCCATGCTATAATTGTATTGATAGGAAACTCAGATGCATGTGTGGATACATAGACAACACAATGTCCCTAGTAAGCCTCTAGTTGACTAGCTCGTTGATCAATAGATGGTTACGGTTTCCTTACCATGGACATTGGATGTCGTTGATAACGGGATCACATCATTAGGAGAATGATGTGATGGACAAGACCCAATCCTAAGCCTAGCACAAAGATCGTGTAGTTCGTATGCTAAAGCTTTTCTAATGTCAAGTATCATTTCCTTAGACCATGAGATTGTGCAACTCCCGGATACCATAGGAATGCTTTGGGTGTACCAAACGTCACAACTTAACTGGGTGGCTATAAAGGTGCACTACGGGCATCTCCGAAAGTGTCTGTTGGGTTGGCACGAATTGAGACTGGGATTTGTCACTCCGCGTGACGGAGAGGTATCTCTGGGCCCACTCGGTAGGACATCATCATAATGTGCACAATGTGACCAAGGGGTTGATCACGGGATGATGTGTTACAGAACGTGTAAAGAGACTTGCTGGCAACGAGATTGAACAAGGTATCGGGATACCGACGATCGAATCTCGAGCAAGTACAATACCTCTAGACAAAGGGAACATGTGGCGAGTGTTGTTGTGAGAGAGATTCAGAGGCAGGATCCCGCTCATTTGGGTCATGAAGGAGGCCATGTGGAGCGTACCGAAGAGGTTTGTTTCTGTTGGCTTTTGATATTTCTTTTGCACTAGTGTTCATTGTTAGCTTTGAGTTATTACTGTTATGCAGTTATACGGTGACCTTCTCAGTTTATAGGACCTGAACTTCAAGTGCTTCAGCACCTGAACTTCTATGACTTTGATGACTGGCCCTTTTTGTTCCTTTTTGTATCTTATGGTAGTTTGGTATGTTATCTGCTATGTTTACTGTATTTGGACTTCCATGATGTGTCAGTTGTGATAGCTGACCTTCTTTTATTATGTAACGTGAACTTCTGCTGATTAGGTATTTGTTTTCTACATGATTATTTTCTAGTCTTTTTTCCTTTTGGTACTAGTGTTTCCTAGGTGACTTTCTCTGTTTATAGGACAAGAACTTCAAGTGCCTCTGCACTTGAGCTTCTATGACTTTTGATGACTTTCCCTTTTTGTCTTCTTTTGCATCTTAATGGTAGTTTGATATCTGGTCTGCTATGTTTACTGTATTTGGACTTCCATTATGTGCCAGTTGTGATACCTCACCTTCTCTGATTATGTAACATGAACTTTTTGCTGATTAGGTATTTGTTTTCTACATGATTAATTTTCTACGTTGTTGATGATGGTGCTGGGGTTAGGGAGGATGTTTTACCTGTGCATGAAGATGATCATGTGCATGAAGCTGCCCCTGTGCATGATCCTTGCCCCTCTAGTGATGTATTACTTGATGAGGTTCATGGCAGTGAAAATAAGGTACCATTTTTCTTGTCCATTTGTCTTGTTGCCCCAGAGACGGACTTGCTGCCCCTATGCATGAGGTTCAGTCAGCCCTTTGTAATGACTTTTTATTTCTTTTCGGAGCAGCAGAATGATGATGTTAGTGTTGCTCCAGAGAAGGCTGCAGACATGTCCGTCTCAGGCACCGGCTGCTCCGACGGGGTGGTCCTGACTGAACCTCAGTCGTCCGTTGGCGCTGAGGTTTCTGATGCTGAGCAGGGCAAGACAACTGGAGACATTATTTTGGAGAAAGATCATGTTGAGTCTGTTGTACAAACTGGTGGTAGTACTACTGCAAGCCCGAAGAAGTATCCTGCAGCAGAGCCATCTGTTGATGTTGATGCTATACAAACTGGTGGTAGTACTGCTGCAAGCCCGGAGAAGTCTCCTGCAGCAGAGCCATCAGTTGATGTTGATGCTGCACAGGCACAACCAAATGTTTTTCTTGTTTCAGATTCTCCGGTTGCTACAGCCGCTGCTGGTGTCCTTCCCGACGACGCTGCAACGTCTACTAAAGACGACGATGAAGATACCGAACGCGATAGCTATGGAGAGGAGGTTGATCATTCCGGTGCTGCCACTGGTCTAGGCAAGGATCCATGAAGAGAGGAGCATGCTTCTCTCTTCTTTCCCCATCCCCTCCCCTCTTTGTTGTTTGGTTTTAGTCCATGATATCCCCTGTGAACTGCCTGTGTGGTCTAAGTTGAACTTCTGGTTTTGTTGTTTGTCGTGTGGGTTGTAAAGAATGTTAAGTGAACCTATTTTTCTATGTGGGTGGAGGTTTGTAATGCATGTTTTGTGATGTCTATGATGCTGTGGTTTTATCCTTTCTGATGTAGCAGCTGAGATGTGTTTATGTTTTTGAATATTTGTGCTTGAATGTTGGTCTTAATTGATACTGTCGTGAATCTATGTGCTTTGAGTGTTGCTGTTAATTGCTATTTTCTTTTTGGTGAGCAGATAGCGACCTTGCTGTCCTCCGAAAGAAGGTTGATGACTTTTATTACAGTGTAACTAGGCTTAGGAATGATCGTTCCAAGAGGTGAGTGCAGCTGCTCAATATTTTACATCATCCATGTGCCCCCTGTGAATTGCCTGTGGTTTATTACCTGAACTTCCCAACTATATGTACCTGAACTTCTTGTTTTTTACTTATCTGTTGCTGAACTTCTGGCCTCTTTTGTACTGTACTGCCTGTTTGTGGTATAGCCGAACTTCTGTGCTAACATGTGTTATGAACTTCCTGAGTTTCCTGATGCTGAACTTCTTTTACTTTCTGTTCGCTTGTTTTAGATCAATGATTATGTTCCAAAACAAGGAGTGTGAAGCTTCTATTGAAGATGTCGCAATATCTTTTGGTCCTCGCGGAATGCTTCGGTCTAATGTGGCTGAGTGTGCACTCTACTGTCTACGTGCGAAGTACCAGGGATCAGACAAACTCATCTTGCCGTATTGGGTTTGTGTAAGTCAACCATACAGTGATTTCTTTTCCATTTTTTTCCTTACCATCTTTTTAGTTAAAACTTGTTTGTCTCATTTTGTACTTTTTCATATGTTGGTGTTGCCTGCATTATTATAGGACAAGATTTTCAGAGGTCAATTTGATTCCCCTGTGAGGAAGTACTTCATGGCGAGTGGTCCAGATAGCATGGATGCACATGATTCAGTATGCAATATCTTGTTCTTTGCCTCTGTATTAGTTTTGCAGTGTGATCCACTGTGTTAATATTTGTTTTTTTCTTTTGTACCATTCTGATATTAATTCTCATTTTTTAATTATTCGTGTGTTTATGATTCTTCAGGTTGTTTTCCCTACTTTTGACCCTCCTGAGGTTCCTGCTTCCATGGGTGGTGTCGGTCATTGGGTGTCAGTATTCCTTGACCTGAAGAATTCAAGGTTCCAGCTTCTCGATTCCTACTATGGACCAAAAGATGAATGTGCGGTACTCCTGTTTTGGCGGATGACCTACAACATCAAGAGGCTTTGGAAGGATGCCAGCAACGACAGGGAGACACCCTTCAGTCCAGTTAGCATTGACAATTTCCCTCTGGATTGGATTGATGTCCCCCAGCAGCAAAACAAGTATGAGTTCCACTTTTTCACTTTTATCACATCTGTTTAACTGTAGTTGTACTTAAGCTGCGACGTGTTTAATTCGTTGGCTTTCCTTTTCTGTTCTAACACTATTCTTTTTACTTTGTTTGATGGCGGTATCGACTGCGGATTCTTCATGCTTACGAATGTTAATTCGTATCATGACGGGGTTCTTGCAAATTATTCCCATGAGAATATCGGGGATATCATGAAGACGCGGCTGTACTCAATCGCTTCTTCTAACCTGTTTGAGACAGACTTCCAATCTCTGTTTGGCTACTACACATGTAAGTATTTTGGAAGTTGGACTGCTTACCTGCACTGCATCTTTTATTCTATCTGAAATTCATAATTTTTCTCTCAAACTTGGACTTCTGCTTGAGATCTGGCTGGGCTGCTGGTTTCGGAAGGAGAGGAGCATTTTCTTTGTACATGAACTTCATTTCTATCTTTTTTAATTTTGCTTGTGTGTTTGGTTTCAGTAATTTCTGTCCTTCCATTGCTTAAATGGACATGAGCATTTTTTTCTAATTGAACTTTCAGAGATGATGCCTTTCTACGGTATTTGTTAGCTGTAGTTGAATGATTTCGAGTTCATCGATTTATCTTGAACTGTGCCTCTGGTTGTGCCTGAACTTCATTTAGTTTCTTACTGCAACTAATTTTTTTAGGTCAGCTTGAGTAGTAATCATGTCATCTTTTATTAGTTGGACTGCACATTGTGATGTTCCTGAACTTCAGTTGTTTTTTAATGGTGATGTTTTCTCTTCTTTTTTTCTTTGACAATGGATCCGTTGGAGTTGACCGATTACCAATACTCATTCCTCGGGTCACAGGAATACCCGCCTAGGGAGGAACCGATGAGTACAGCTCCGATAGAAGATGATAGACCTCGGACCCTCATTCCTTCCAAGTTGGGGGAGCAAGCTGGCGGTATTCGTGGTACTCCAAAAACCCCATGCTACAGGAAGGCTGATGCAGTCGAAGCAGCCGAAGCAGAAGTGATTTCGTCCGATGATGATTTTGAGAAGATTGCTTACCCGAAGAATGCTAAACGTGCTACTGGAACTGTTGCTGGTAGAGGTGGGAAGAATGTTGTGATGACCAGGAGGAAACCGGCAGTTGAGTCTGGGAACATAACTACCTCCAAGCGAGCATCAAGATTGCCTTTGAAGTGGCGTTCTCCTATCGCTCCCCTGAAAAAATACAGTTACCCTCATCTATCCGAGGCCCGGAAGGTGAAACAGCATGTGCTGAGTAAAGACGGTCTGGAGAAGTATTCTGGGTGAGTTACCCTCTTTCTGTCGTTCCCTTGCCTTGGAGTTGTAGTGTCTGAACTTCGGTTGTTGTATTGTCTGAACTGTCGTTGTTGTAGTATATGAACTCCTATTTTATGTCTCCTCTTGCCTTTTTGAGTTATAGTGACTGGACTTCTGTTTTGTTGTTGTATCTGAACTTCTAATATATTTTTTACCATCCTTTTGTATTCTGCAGGAGAAGCTACTACATGTTTACCATCCCTGGGAATGTGATTGACCTCACAGGAGATTTCCTTTATAGGCTTTTCGGTGATGGGCAGCAGATGGAAGGAGACATAATGGATTATCTCATAAATTTGTGGAAGGATAACCCGGAGACCTCTGAGATATTCTCTAATCCTGACAGGGTTGTACTTAGTCCCTACTTCATACAGGTTATAGTTCTTTGCACCCCTATCTCATTTTTTTGCCTTAGTTTTGTTTTAGTGGCATCTGTGAGGTGTTTTAATTGTGTTTTGGTGAATGCACAGTACTGCCTGGAGTCTGATTTCTACGCCGCAAAAGTTCCAAAGTTCGATGCAAAAAAATCAGCTAAACTCCTCCCAATGTTTGTTCGCAAGGAAGAAGACCTTCTTAACGCAAAGCTGGTTAGTTTTTCATAAATCTTGCTTTTTTTCTTAATTTCATGTGCATCCTTTTGCTGAGTTTGTCAATAAGTTTTTGTTCATGTCGTTTCTTCAGTACATATGCTTTATAGTTTGTGTTCACTGGTCCTTTCATTCTTGGCAGGTTTTATTGATTCTATTCAAGCCAATTGGCACAATGGCGCACTACAGTGTGTACATGGTGAATAGATATCGTGGGAGCATTGACATCCTCGATTCACTTTCTTACGATAATATGCAAACGTCGCGATCGAGTTTCCATGGGGACTGCCAAAATATCGTGAGTGTTTCTTAGCCTGGACATCCTTTCACATTCTCTTGTTTGACACGAAGTTTATTATGCCTTGTGTTTACAAAATATGTTGTTGTCTCTGTTTTGGTAATACTGCTTGAACTGACTATCATTTAGAAGTTGAACTTTTGCTATTTTTGTTTAGGTGGATCTTATGCAGGTGTCGCTTTTTTATGTACCTGAACTTAACTATTTTGGTTAACATGTTTTTGACTTCATCTAATTTTGATATTTCTGGCAGATGAAGAGATTTGTTGGGTTGCTCGAGGAGGTGTACGGCAAGGCTGCATACAAGGCGAGCAAGCAGCCTAACTGGGTGACTATTGCAAAGAGGCCGACTTTCATCGATGTTCCGAAGTAGAAGAATAATGATTGTGGTTTCTTTGCCGTGAAGTTCATCTCTTCGTATGACGGTGATGAGATTGTTGAAGATTTTGGTGATGTGGAAGTATGTTCTGTCTTTGTTCTTGTCTCATCATCCTTTGATTTTTCTTGTGTGTTTTTGCTGTGACGCTCCTGCTATGATTTTAGATATGCGCTACTAAACCATCGTTTTCACCTTTCTTTTGTTTTCAGCCTGCTGCAGATGACTGGAAGGCTGAGTTCATGCACACTCTAGTTTTTAGCGAGAAGAATGAAGTCATGCGTTCAGAGCTCCCTAAAGAGATCCAGTCCTTTGGCCCGTGAATTTGAAGCATTAGTTTCATTTGTAGATTTGATTTCGTACAGATTTTTAGGTTTGATAATGATTGGAACAATTCCGTAAAGATTTGGGTGTAAGAATGTTTTTAGTGATTTGTGTATCTACTATATGTGAAGCACTATTACTTATGATATTGTGGACAAATGCATTTGGTGTGAAGAATGGCTTTTGTGAATTTCAATGTGCTGCGTCATTTTTCAGTATCCATGTGTTGAATGTTTTTGCCCCAATAGATGTACCTGAACTTCTGCCTCGGTTTTGGTTGAACTGCTTGATTTTTTTGGGGTTGTTTATTTTTGGGCCCCCAACATATGATTGTAGACTTGAACTTCTGCTTTGAGAATGTAGCTGGGCTGCTGGTTTCAGATGGAGAGGATATTCTGTGTTGTGTAACGCATTGGTAATTTTCAACCCAACCAATATGTATGCTTTTGTGTAGAATCTACATTTGTTTTTTTGTGTTTTTTGAAGTGGGAATGTATTTCATATGTAAATTTGTGCAGAGATATTGTTGACGTTTCTTTTATCTTTGTCGGCATTGTACATGAACTTCTGCACGTATCCAAGCAGAACTTGACATTTGAACGTGTTGTCCTAGGCTTGCTAACCTTAGTTTATGCGGCGAAACTTTATTTTTTAAGCATATTCTTTTGCTACATCGATTTTACATTCCAGAACTTCTTCTGTAAGCTGACATGAACTTGAAAACTGTATAATTATTTGTTGGTTGCTCTTTTATGGAATACAACACGGGCACTTCCTCTCATAACAAAGCAGGACTTCTGCAGTAATATTACTTGAACTTCATTCTGTATGTTTTTCATGTTTGTTTTTGCTTGCACTTTCATGCAATACATCACCAGCCCATCTATTCCTGTCATAACATACCAGGACTTCTGCAGTAATATTACTTGAACTTCATTCTGTATGTTTTTCATGTTTGTTTTTGCTTGCACTTTCATGAAATACATCACCAGCCAATCTATTCCTGTCATAACATACCAGGACTTCTGTAGTAATATTACTTGAACTTCATTCTGTATGTTTTTCATGTTTGTTTTTGCTTGCACTTTCATGCAATACATCACCAGCCAATCTATTCCTATCATAACATACCAAGACTTCTGCAGTAATATTACTTGAACTTCATTCTGTATGTTTTTCATGTTTGTTTTTGCTTGCACTTTCATGAAATACATCACCAGCCAATCTATTCCTGTCATAACATACCAGGACTTCTGCAGTAATATTACTTGAACTTCATTCTGTATGTTTTTCATGTTTGTTTTTGCTTGCACTTTCATGCAATACATCACCAGCACATCTATTCCTGCCATAGCATACCAGGACTTCTGCAGTAATATTACTTGACCTTCACAGTGTATGTTTTTCAATTTAACACTACTTGCACTTTCATGCAGTACAACACCAGCACATCACTTCCTGCCATAACATACCAGGACTTCTGCAGTAATATTACTTGAACTTCAAAGTGTATATTACCAGGGGATGATGACATAATGTTCTGCACATTGACATGACATAAGTTTGCATTGTGTTAATTGACCTATTCTAATTGTTCATGAGCCTTGCGCTCCTCCTAGGCTTTGGTGGTAGAGGTTTTTGCTTGACATGTACCTCTTCCTCTTCATCGTCCTCTTCCTCTTCATCATCATCTTCCTCTTCCTCTTCATCGCCGCATTCCACTTCCTCTTCATCTTCGTCTTCCTCTTCTTCGTCGGTGTCTTCATCTTCATCTTCCTCTTCATCTTCCGCCACCTTCTTGTTGTTGGCTCTAGGTCTTGTCTTCTGTTTCTTCTCTGGCATTTTGCTTGTCTTTTCAGCATCTGTGCGCTTCGGGCATGTTCTTGCATTATGTGGTTCATACTCCTTGCATATGCTACAAAGCCTACTGCTTGCTTTCTGTGGGTGTGGTCCCTTCTTTTGTTCCATAACTTTGGGCTGCTGTTTTTGAGATTTGGGTTGCTTGACCTCCTCAACATTGTTTCTTTCCAAGAGTGTTGGACATGCCAGCTTGTTGTGTCCCGCAACCTGGTTGCACACACTGCATTTCCTGTGTCCAAGTGGCACTCCGTTATCATCGTGCACGACGACTCTTCTTGCAGGTGGTGCCTTTATTTGAGCTCTCTTGTGACTTTTCTTTGTTGTAGTAATTTTCTTCCTACCCTTTGTTTTAGAATACAACGGCAATTTCATCGTCTCTTGCTGTCACTGCTCCATTGATTGGCCATCACCCTGCTTGTATTGGCTGGCTTCAGTGGCGGCATTGAGCATTTCAGCTGCATAATAATGAAGGTCATCTTTAATTTCAGCGTCCTCTTCAGCCATCCTTTTGTCAGCATCCGCTTGATTTGCTGAATGTATTGCATCAAGCTCTTCCACAAGCCTATTGAGAACATAGTATGCTCTGTCATATTGCTGGTCACATCTCATCGCTTTCTTGTTAACCATCAAATTCAGCTGCAGCAATATGTCTTGCTTCGATAGCCTTGAGCTGCCATCCGATGCGGTTGTGTTGTAGTCCCTTGTATCAAAAGTTGGTTGTGATCTTGCAGTCCTTGTGTACCGTTTGAGGATATACTTGTTTGGAAAATTGTCAGGCTTGAGGTAGTCAAGTATGTTCATGATGTAAAGGCAGAACAGGCCTGCATTTTTGTGATGAATGCAGAATACATAGTTTGAGAGCCAGCAATGAGTTTCATAAATTTTGATATGATACTACTAGTCTAGCTATTTAATGAGGTTGTTTTTTCGCTCACTTGTATGTGTCCAGAGCTTGCATTCACACTCGTATATTTCATTCTATGGGTCAGCTACAACCTGGAATTCATGCTTTGACCAGGAAAATCTTTCTTCATCATCATGGCCAGGCTTGTTGTGGTAGTACACAAGGTACTTAGTTGGCTCTGCTGTACGCTTTGCGCAGAATAGTGTTGCCTTTCTCATCCTATTCCTCATCTCGGTGTACACGGCTCTTGTGTACTTGATGGACATGTCTTCCTCGTAGCCGTAAGTTGTTTTTGTCACAGGATTGGTCTGCACATGTCAAAAAGTGAGATATTAGTCGAAGCAGAGTCATGGGTTTCATTTAAAAAAAATTCAAAGTGCACATGTTGAAGGTAAAACAGAACATGATGGGGGTGTTTTGTACTTGTCATCATACCATGCTGGTCATTGTTTGCTCGTTCTCCTTCTGCATCCGAGTTTGTATGCAAGCATTGACCCGCCTAGCAAACTTGTGCAGGTTCTGGGTCCCCTTGACAAACCCTTTCTTTATCACATGGTTCATGCTCTCGCTTCGTTGTGTGGAAGTCATTCTAGCATAGAAAATGTTCTTGTAATATGCTAAAATCCACATCTTCCTATCGCTCTAGAGTTGCATCATCATCTGGTCATTCTCCAGGTTGTACTTGTGCACGAGTTTAGCCCAGGCATCTTCAAACTCCGTTGGCATGAGCGGCCAGTTTAATATAGCTGTGAACTCCTCTTTGAATGTTTTATACTTTTTGTACAGCAACGCGAGGTATTCCCTGTACTTCTTCAAGATGTGCCAACGGCATAGCTTGTGGTCGGTGTTTGGAAATGATTGTGGTATAGCTTTCGCCATCGATGGGCATTGGTCTGCATGAATTAAAAAAATGAAACTTCATTCTTTTTTTGTACTGATGGTGAACTTATGTTGTACAAGTACTTGAACTTCACATGCAGCAATATGACTATCTAAAAATGGCACATGTATTTTTTCTTACGGCAGTGTTCTTGAACTTCTGTGGTACCAGTGCTTGAACTTAACAGGTAGCAGTGGGACTACCTAGTAGTGTCACACTCAAATTTTTCTTACAGCAGTGTTCTTGAACTTCTGTGGTACCAGTGCTTGAACTTCACATAAATAACTATATTTTTCTGAACATGTTACATGTTTTTTCTTTACATCTTTCTGTCCTTAAACTTCTATGATTCATGTACTTGAACTTCACATTCATGACCAGTTTTTTTCTAAACATGTGACAGATAATTTTGCTTTCTTCCACTGTTAGTTGGACTTATGTGCTAGCAGTGGTTGAACTGCTTGCTATATATTATTTTCAGATAAAACCAAATATACCCAATACAGACCCATAGACTAAAAAGATGATGAAACTTGAAGAGTTTTTTATTTGAACTCACCTGTTAGAATGCAAGTTGGGTGCTTGTTGTTCATGCACTGTAGAAATGTATCGAACAACCACTTGAATGACTTTGCATCTTCGTCTCTTATCAGGGCAACAGCAAATATCGTTGACTGCAAGTGATGGTTTGTTCCAACAAACACTCCCAGGGGCATATGAAATCTGTTGGTCTTGTAAGTCGTGTCGAATGTTACGCAATCGCCGAAGTCTTGATAGGCTCCTCGGCAGCTTGCATTGGACCAGAAAATGTTTTTAATTGACTTGTCCTTGTCCACTTGGATGTCATAGAAAAACTCATCATTTATCGCCTTCATGTCTTTGAAGAATGAAACAAGTTTCAATACATCATCCAAATCATCTTTCCTTGCATTCATGGCTTTCCTGCACATCACATGCAAACATGCATTGGTTTATTTTTTTCTAGCAAAGGATTGTGAGCTAGGATGCTATTTTACATTGCAGTATGTTGGTGTTTGAGTACTTACTGGTTTAGCAGGTCTCCTCTGGTCATGCTTAGGAAGTAGCTTCCATCTTCATTTTCAGATAGCATTGACATGATTGTTGTGTGCTTGACATCATGGTGCTGCAAGAGCTTTACATACTCCAAAATAGTGGGGTCATAATTCTTGTATGAGTGCAAAAACACCAGCATGTCATCAGTTTGCATGAGCTGGTGATTATGATTGTACTCAATGTCCACTGCCACGCATGTGCCATCCTCCTGCACCTTCACCCTCATTCTTGCATTGCAACCCGTCCTCTGCGATGTTAGGTTTCGCTTCCTGCTGGCCTCTAAAGCTGAAGATGTGTGTATCCGTTGGAAGGCGCAAACAAAATACTAGTGGCTGTCATTTCCACCCGTCTTCCTGATTCCAAAACCAGCGTGTCTGGTGTATCTGTTATAAAATTCCCTTGCTTTATCTACATCTTTGAATCGCATATTTAGTCTTGGTATTAGATAATCCGGTAGATCTGGTGTCTGCAGAAAAAGAAAAAAAATTCCAAACAACACCTTAAAATACAGTTTATGAACTTGTTATCCTGGAGGGAGCGGAAAATTTGCAGATAATACAAGATGCCTATAATAAATATTTTTTGTTTCACTTACGTGCATGTATGATCGCAACTCCGCCGGTGTTGGCTATTGTCCCTCTGGGATGGGGCATGGCGGAGTAATCATAGCAGGATGCAGCAGTGGATCACGAGGAGGAAGGAGGGCTAAAGATGGCCTCTCTCTTGTTTGCGTCCTTTTTGCTTGAGGTGGTTGTGGAGGTATTGTGATCCTGGTCTTGTTTTGCTCTTTTGTTTTGTGAAGCAATCCATCTACCTTATGCCCCGTACAATTCTGACTTGTAGCTGCAGCAGCAGGATCAAACAGTGGTAGTGTGCAGATCACTCTCCTCCGTGTGTGTGTTGCTGTTGGATTTGTCCTGGGATCCGTTTTAGTTGCTTTGCTTTGGCATTGATGAGGCACACCAGGATAACCTCCAGAGTTACACGCAGGACTTGAGCTAACCCCCTCTTCCATCGGCGTGCTTGGGAGTCTGCTGGTGGATACAAAGAATCTACGGGGGATTTCCGGCGTCACCCAATTAGGTGGAGGCACAAACTTGTGCGGATAGGGCTGTGACCCAGCTTATCGGGAGTATCCGTGTGTTTCGGGTGTCGTCCATTTTTGGTCTCGAATAGGTTGGTAATGCTGTTGGTGCGTTTGAGGTGTGACCCATTGAGAGTGTGGTGCAACGTGTACAGGCTTTGCATTGTGTACTTGCTGCTGGGAACTTCTAAGCTTCTTCATGCGTCTCTCATCTTGCTGACATAAAAGGAAAAAATGTCTGTTAGCACACAGGTTATATCTGCATATACCTTCATAACTGAACTTAGCATTATTCACAGCCTGAACTTCTCATAAAAAAGTGGTGAGAGACATCACACTATGCACTGAAGTGAGCATCTGCCAATGCCTTTGTACCTGAACTGAGCACCCTTCACAGAATGAACTTCACATCCTGTTTTTTAATTCTGCAATATTAGATTACTTATATGTACCTGAACTGAGCACTCTTCACAACCTGAACTTCTTGTCTTGCAAAGGGGAAATACTGTCTACAGTTAGGAAGCCTGCACCTTCATGAGTTTTTTGAATGGTTGGACTGCTAGTGCATACCAACCTGACCTTCAAGTCATATCACATGCATGTTCTATTTTCATTTTTATTTTTTTGAATGTGAATGTGAATGTGAATGCAGGCAGATTTTATAGTGTTTGTAGCCTGGACTGAGGCTCATACACTACCAGAACTTCTCATGGTTGTAAGCAGGAGATTTTAAAAAAGCTTGTGTAGCCTGGACTGAGGCTCATACACTACCAGAACATCTCATGGTTGTAAGCAGGAGATTTTAAAAAAGCTTTTGTAGCCTGGACTGAGTCTCATACACTACCAGAACTTCTCATGGTTATAAGCAGGAGATTTTAAAAAAGCTTCTGTAGCCTAGACTGAGGCTCATACACTACCAGAACTTCTCATGGTTGTAAGCAGGAGATTTTAAAAAAGCTTTTGTAGGCTGGACTGAGGCTCATACACTACCAGAACTTCTCATGGTTGTAAGTAGGAGATTTTAAAAAAGCTTTTGTAGCCTGGACTGAGGCTCATACACTACCAGAACTTCTCATGGTTGTAAGCAGGAGATTTTAAAAAAATCTTTTGTAGCCTGGACTGAGGCTCATACACTACCAGAACTTCTCATGGTTGTAAGAAAATAACAAACCGAAGGAAGGAAGAATTTCAACCATACCCTGGCTATAAGTTCGGCCAACCTTTTTCCAGCAGCTGATAGGCCACCCTGAGAACAATTCGTCGTGGAGGTATGAGAGGAATCCCATGGCAATCCATGTTTTGCAGAGGGCGCGAAGTTCATCTGCACGAAGCAAGAAGGTCAGAAAATGCAAGATTGAAGAAGGTAAAATTGGGAGGAAGTTCATGTACTGTTGCGGCTGAATTTGAGGGCGCAACAGATGCCACCTCTACGGAGGAGTTACTCCGTTGGTCGTGCCGCTCGCCATCTGGCCCGTCATCTGGTCTGCCAAGTCTTCGGGCGGTGGTGATGGGATGAGGATGCGGCTTCCTGAAGTCCATGGCGGCTTCGCCGTGTCCAGGCGACGCGGGCTCCCTCGCGTCAGCGTCCGCTGTCGCTCGCTCGCTCGCGCCGGTGGCCGGCCAGGAGCTGGAGACGGAGGGGAGGCAGTGGACCCGGCCGACCAGGAGCTAATGAAGAAGGGGAGGCGGCGGATCCGGCCGGTCAGGAGCTGTAGACGGGGGGGAGGGGGCGGATCCGGCGAAGA
>NC_041383.1:447450164-447451496 GCF_002162155.2 Triticum dicoccoides | reverse complement strand
GACACTGTCCGTCCCGCCCCGAGCCGTCGCCCCACCCTCCCACCTTCTCCGATGCACGACTCCTCCTGCCAAGCTGCGCCGCGCCCCTCCCCGTCGGCATCGCAACCGCGCCGAATTCCTCATTCTCCCAGGACCCGCTACCTCCTCGCCTCCCACCGGACCGCGCGGCGCCGCATCCCCGTCTAGGACTTGTTGGTATTTTAATTTCAGGAAATGCATATAGAGTCCGGAAAATAATGAAAATCATTGTGCTACTGTGGCGTGCTCTCATGATCGCATGGAAAAAATTTGGTAATGTTTGGCACAAGTTTTGGTGCTTGCACCTTCCATACCGGAGCATCTCACAAGAAGGATCATAATTTCCAAAAGGAGACGCGACACTTCGGACTATAAATCGTCAGTTACTAGCTACATCGTGCAGCCTTGAAAAAAAATGATGGTAATCAATCGCGGATATACCCTTGGTTTGATTTTCCGGCCCATTTCAAGTCGTGTGCTATGTTTAAGTCATGCTTTGCACTTACCTTGCATCTTATTGCATATAAAGTCAAAAACCCAAATACAACTACCTGTGGGTGTCTTAGTTAGGCTATACTTAGGATACTCATAGTGGAGAGTGTCATATATTAGCTAGTATCATGCATGTGTGTGTGTGTGTCTATGTATATATATGTGTATATATGATACTATAGTGTATGATACTACCTTTAATTATAGCGCATAGTATAATACATATAGTATATATAGTATCATAGATCATATTTATTACCATGCATGACACAAATTAGCATCGCATTTAACATGCGGTATCTACCTATATGTTACTCTAACTCTCACTATATTTAATTCTTTGCCACACATCAGCATACTTGCAATATTTTCCGAGTGCATGGTATCATCGGCTATGATACCACCACTTTGGTCAGCCTTGTATAGTGGGGAAGTATCATCTACTATAGTATCATGCATATGATACTATATGATACTACGTACATACCTTCATAGTGCATATATAGTATCATACAGTAGTGTATATACATATATATATAGGGTGGGTCTATTATGAGAACACCCTTAAGACCTTATTCTGCTAACACTAAAACCTTATTCTGATAACACCCCGATCCGAAACAGAACCAACCACTCCCAACCCCACCTCCTGCGTCGATCCAAACCCCCACCTCTTGTTCCCATCTCTCTCCATCAGAACACACCTTTTGCCGCCCCACCCTCCCCACCTTATCCGGCGCGCCATGGCCCACCTGAGCCGTCACCCCAACCCTCCCCACCTTCTCCGGTGCCGTCTGTCCCGCCCTAGGTCGTCGCCCCACC